>NC_052479.1:27707242-27934828 GCF_009730915.1 Dioscorea cayenensis subsp. rotundata | reverse complement strand
AGAATCAACGATCTTCTGAATAGCGGCCACGGCAACAGCATTAACGGGAGACACACCCTTAGCTGTGGTTCCGGAGCAAGTGGTTAATCTCTCATCTTGCCTTCGAGCAAGTGGTTCCGGAGCAATAGTATCCACCCGGCAGTTGGCCCGAACAAATATAACTTCATCAGCACTCGTCGGGACCAGTTCAGTAAACTAACATATGTAAACCAAACAATCTCAGCAAAATCATTCAGTTTAAACAATAACAAATATATTTAAACATTTAACTTATGTATTTAAACGGTATCACATGGTTTTAAACATAAAACAAAATGTTTAAACTCTAAAGAATACTTTCAAACAGAAAATAAATACTGTTAAACACTAAATACTATATTTAAATATTAACTATTGCTGTTAATTACATTATTCATGATTTATTACCTCTTTTCCTTCAAGAGACGACAAACTGGTTTCAATCGTCGCTTGCTTCTTGTAACTATTTTTACCGTAGCACAGCATCCTTGGGGTTTTGCCGAAACGGACTTTCTTTCTGGTTCCGGTCAGCTTACAAACCCAGATATTTAGCGCGACACATCAACCCTTAATATACCTTGTGTTGGTCTTTTTCCTCGTGCATCTAGCTTGCACTTGAGCGACTGCTTGTGGAATGTCATCCATAAGCCACTTGTGTGTCGCCTGCTCCCATGCGTATCGTACTATGCCAGGTAGATCATCGACATAATCAATGATCCAATTTGAAACCAAGCATGAGGTATTCGGGAAGAGGATGGTACCCATGAGGTACACTATCAGGAGTTTGACAAAATTTTCTTCTACTCCCCTCTGTTGAACAAGTTGCTCAAGAGTTCTCTTAATGGAGTCTCTGTGTCTCTCGTAGGTTTTTGATAAATACCTCACTTCGAAAGCTGAGTGTGTTTTCTTTTTCTGAAACATGACTGTGTCTCTATCGCAACGCAGACTAAGAACGAGGGCCACATCTTCATCCTTGAAACTCAGCAGGCTTTCCCTGATCCTGAATTTATTGGTGCGGCGATCGTACCTTTGCAATAGAGAATCAAGAATGACCCTCTCTTGGAATACAGCTTCCAGCTTAATAAATGCTGCAAACGGTGTCCTTCGGATGATCTCCCAGTGTAGAGGGGTCATGTGAACTTTTAATTCAGCCAAGGTCTCCACTACCGGTGTCAAGTAGCATCGCTCATTAACAACGTTAACCGCCATAATCACAGGCATGTGACAATAAGAACACATTCAGCAGTATTCATAAATTTTTAAGCGGAAATATAAGGTTTTAAACGATAACCTCTAAATTCTTAAACAGAGATATCACTTGTTAAAAAGAGACCTAGTTTCTTAAATAGAGACAACAATACTTAAATAGGGATAACAATATTTAAACGGTAACCTCTCATTTCTTAAACGGA
The DNA here is from genome assembly GCF_009730915.1 of Dioscorea cayenensis subsp. rotundata. Taxonomy (NCBI): domain Eukaryota; kingdom Viridiplantae; phylum Streptophyta; class Magnoliopsida; order Dioscoreales; family Dioscoreaceae; genus Dioscorea; species Dioscorea cayenensis. The sequence continues at coordinate 27,933,398 of NC_052479.1, read as the reverse complement.
AACCTCATTTGCAAAACTATAACTATATCAAATGAAAGGGGACACGTACATTATAAACACAAATCATATCAATCAAAAAACTATTTCGATCGTGTACACAGACGAAAATGTAAAACAAAACAAAGCCCTAGCCGAGAAATCTCCCTGCGGACTAACAAAACCCGAGGCGAGAAATCCCCCTACAGACTTCAATATCTTCCAATAAAAACAGAACCACAAAACAAAACCGAAAATTCTTTATTTGTAACCAAATAGTTAATATAAAACCATAATCAATACCTTAGATTGCAAACTGATGAAATGACAAATACTTGCGCGGGACTTCTCCTTCGGGACACCAGTGGAAATGGAAAATCTGAAATTGCAGAGGATGTGTCGGTAGAGACAACTTCGGAAAGGGAAAAGCTGAAGACGCGAGTTGAGAAAAGACAAGTATACGGCTCGAGTAAAGTCGTCTCTTGGGATTACCCTAAGAAAAACCCCTCACTTCCTCTCAAACCGCCGAAATGGTTGCAGTGCCATGATTTCCCATGTAAGGGCAATTTTGTCCATAAAATTTAAAAATAACTCCGTTAACCACCGTTACATGGTTTTGGGGTTTGGAAAACATTGAGTTTAAAATGAAGGGGTTTTTAGGGATTTCCAAATTAAGGAGTTGTTTTTGGCAATATTGCAAACTTAGGGGTTTTTTTTTGGCAATTTTCCATTTTATTTTATTGACGTGACATAAATTGTTATTTCATTTACCACTTATTATTTTAAGATTAATTTTACAACTTAAATTTTTTTTAATATTTTAATTTTAAAATTAAAAAAAATTAAATTTTTATAAAAATTTAATAATTTTTAAAAACAAAAATTAAAACTGGTAAGCTTTTGATTCATTTTTCCAAGAAAACCACAAGGGCACTAATGTGACCAATTCAGTTCTAAAAAAAAAAAATTGAGATTGGTAATGTGGTTTAATGTGCAACAAGTCACATGTACATTGACAATATGTCAGTCAACCATATTAGCCTTAACACCAAGCAATTTTTAAAAGTCAAATACATCTCGGTATTGCAACATAGGAGCTATGTAAGTGACAGGAACTACAAGGACCTTTGGAAGCATAGTACAAGAACCATAAATGCAAGGGTCGTAGTACATATTTTTAAAGATATAATACCCAAATTGTTCTCTCTACTTTTTCTCTCTCTTCCCTTTTACTTCCTCCACTCAGAAATGCGCTCCACTAATCCCTCTACTTTTGAAAATGACCCAATTTAGTCCATCTACCTTTAATCACTTCCCATCTAGTCCTTCTACTCTTGAAAAATACAGCCAATAATTGGCCTATTTTAGAGTAGAAGGGACTAAGTAGAACTATTTTCACCAGTAGAGGGACTACATGGGAGCATTTCTGAGTAGAGAGATCAAAAGAGAAGAGAGAAAAGTAGAGGGACCAATTCGGGTATTATAACTATTTTTAAAATATAAAGAGATCATACTACACTTTATACACTATTTTATGGACTAACACTGCATCTAAGTTTTTTTTTAATATTGAATATGTTTTATGCCTTTGTTAATCAATTTTTTGTCACATCAGTTGCCCTCTACTATTTATTTTTTATTCTTTTTCTTATTTTTCTGTCTTTTTTTTCATTTTTTTTTTTGAAAATGCCATCTGACTCTTATTTCCTTTCTCTCATACCACATGTTTCAAATAATTTTCTTCTTTCATCATTGATTGTCACCTTGTATTTGGGAATTTTTCCTTACTACTTGAAGATAGTTTCATTGCATGTATTTGCTTATATTCTTTTCAAAAACTTTTCATTGATTGTTTGAGTTATATACTGTCTATGAAAGATTTGATAACAAAAAAGCCATCTATTATTAATATTCGAAAAAGATGCAAATTTATCACTTGCAATGAATAAAAATCCAATTTTTCAATGGGACATTAAATTTGTATAACTATGGAGGTTTCACGGCATAACAGTTGTTCTTTGCTTGATGGTTAGTACATCCCTCAAATTAATTACTCCCGACCTTTAACTGAAACCAAATTACAACATGGGAAACAAAACTCCTAACAAATGCTAATTGCATCATCACCATTGGTAGCTATTGACGATCAAGGTGTTATTGTAACCTCTTGGGCAATTAAGTTTTCTTCAAGTGCGTATTGATGAAGCCCATAGCTTGTCTCCTCATAGTGGTTATTTATGAATCAAATACTTAAGTTCTAGTGATAGCATTAGTGAAAGAGGGAGAAAAATCCGTTTGAGACCTAGGGACCCATCTACCTTTTTCCAACCAACAATGAAATGGCCACCTTCCATATTTTTCTCACCCTTGTGATTGTCGTAGCATCCTTGGTTATCAACCATGCTTCAAGAAGACTTCTGAATGACCCGGCATTTCCCTAAAAGGGCTACAATGGTAATGTAGCCAAAAAAACTTCAAGAATAGCCACATATCCCTCCTAAGTGGTACGAGGGTGAAGCAGATGAAAAAGACTTCCGGAATAGTCTTGTTACAGTGAAATATAGATTCTATCATCCCCTCATTGATGCCTTAGTGGAGAAAGCATCGTGAAGTTGAAAGATTAGGGGATTCCATAATGATGCACAACAGTTAGGTCCATTGCATACCTAGGATGACATAAATTGTAATATACAAGTTTGATTACATTATGTAGGGATGCAATCGAGCCAAGCCTAACGGAGCTTTGTAATGTTCAAGCTTGGCTCGATGCTATTTGAACCAAGCTCGAACTTGAGCCGAGCTTATTTTGAGCTTCCTTTGTGAAGCTCGCGCTCAGCTCGCTAAGAAAATATCAAGCTCTAGCTTAGCTCTGCTAGCTACAGTGTAGATTGATACAATAATTGTTACAATAATATAGTTACAGTACATGCGCTATATATATAAAATGCTATAGTGTCATATATAATAAAGTACCGAGCTTCTCATGAGCTTTAATGAGCCGAGCAGTTTAGGGCTCAAACCCAGCTCGATTAGTTATTTGAGCTCGAAAGTCAAGTTCGAGCTCTGCTCGAGCTCAATTCGTTTGCTTAAAAAACTAGCCTTTTTCAAACCAAAACTTGAGCAACTTGAGATCAAGAGTGGCACTTCGCGCAACATGCATATCATCCACATTAAAAATATTCTTTAATTTTTTTTTATTGACATGGCATAATTTGTTGTTTCAGTTAGCACTTGTTTTTAAAAAGTTAATCTTATAACTTAAAAATATTAAAAATATTTAATTTTTAAATTAAAAAATAAATTTTTATAATTTTTTAAAAATAAATTTTTATAATTTTTTAAAAATAAAGGTTAAAAATGCTAAACTTTACATCAATTTGTTCTCATAAAAACCCATGCCACACTAATGTGGTCACTGCATGGCAAAACAAAAAACAAAATTGAGATAGATGGTGTGGTCTAATGTGCCACGGGTCACATGCACATTGAATGTCATGCCAGCCAAACAAATTTAAAGCCAATTTTGAAAAATCAAATGCATATGTCGCAGGACTCGCATGGCAAATGTAGGGGCTGTTGTTGGCCCCACCAAAATTTCTTTTTAAATTTTAAAAGTAGGCGATTACGTTTAAAACCTTAAAATATTTTATGTTTTTAGTTTTTTTTAACCCTAATCACCTATTCATCTTTTTCTTTCTGATTTAGATCATCGTTTAGGGAAAGTGAGACCTAGCCTCATATTTTTCTCCTTGGTTGCATGTGGTTTCAGCAACGAGGACAGAAGAAGGGTCTCATCATCAAGGGATTTGTTTCATCTTTACTGTTGAGGTGAGCACTCTCTTCCTCAAATCTAGGTCAAATTGTAGAAGTTTCAGTGTTGTTTTCTAAGTTTTTGATCTGTTAATGCCTGATGTTATTGGTTGATGGATTAGTTTATTCTGTGCAGAGGTTTAGATTTATTTTGATGTTTTCTTTGAACATGAATATTGTTGTTGCTAGGAAAGTGGGGTTTCTAACAAATTCTTGAGTAGAAGATAACAATTGTATCTGAGTTAATGTTGAAGACACATGGGAAGCTAGTTTCCATGAACAGGATTGATGGTTTACTTGATGTTAGGGATCTGTCCATTGCTATTGATGTGAGGTTCCATGAAAGGGAGAGTTTTGAAAAGCAAATTTGGCCATGCATGCAAGAACCGTAATTTATTGATTTTTTTTTTAAACTTGCATAAATTATAGCCTTATGTATACCACTAGTTAATTAGAGTGGGTGTTTTCTTTTAAATTGTGGATCAAATCATTGATTTGTGGAGCTTGATTTATTACAAATTCCAATTCTCTATAATGCTTTTAGGATTTTGTATATAATTCTTTAATCATTCTAGTTTAGATTGGCATAGTCTTAACCATTTTATTAAGGATACCCTATGCTATTTATCTGACATTATTTTTGATGTCATTAGAATAGAACCCATAGTTGAGTGTAGAGCGTTGGTTGAAATTATTAATTTCCCTATAGGAGAAAATGTTCTAGAAATTGTGTTTAGTAGCACCCCATTCAATCTTATTATTTGTGTGGAAGGAGTTTTGATTTCCATAAAATTATTATCTTAATATAGGGTGTTTCAAAGAAGCTTAATTCAGTCTAAGGCATAGAATTTGTTTGGATGCTAATCACATAAGTAAACTACATATAAATATCAGTTTATGTACATACTTTTCGACTATTGATAAATTGTCATTTTAATTTTTTCACTTATTTATTTTTGCTAATTACATTTTTGTAATTCATTCATATAGTTTTTAATTTAATATTTATTAAATTTCAGATTATTAATATTTTTCTAGGTTATTTAATTATTTAGTTATTAATTCCTGGTTTATTTAATATTTGTTATTTTTTTGAGTATTTATACGATTCTGACTTATGTGATCATTTATTAAAACATATTTTTATTTAATTTTCATCAAATTTCCGATTACCATAGATTCCTCCATTATTTTGAAAATTTTAATTATTTGAAGAATTTTACGAATTACCTGTTCAAGTTTGGATTAGAAACTATTGGCTTATTTTGATATTATAAAAAAAAGATCATAAGGATACTGATATTTTTGCTACGTTGATTATTCTGTTTTTTTTCAATCTTGACTTTGATAGTTTGTTATTTTGTGAACACAATATATTTTGACATAGATCAGTCCCTAATTAATTATGCACTAACCCTGTCACTAGTGGTTAAACATTGACTGTGTCGACATGTACTTCTAATATAGAAACTATACAATATAGAAACTATAGTTTCACACCATTCCGTTGGTAGAGAATAATGACCTCTAACATTCTGGCTCGTGTCACCTAGGGTAAACAAATGAACTCTAAAATCTAACTAGGGTCACCAAGTTTAAACAAATGAATTCTGATGTTTTGTTTTGGTATTAGTTATTTAAGGAACATATATCATTGTTCATTTGATACTTTATATTTGTTTGAAATATTCTGATTTCTGGGTTTTATTTATGATATTTATTGTAAAATGTCACACTTGAGTATGATTTTTAAAATCACTAAGTTTTTATGTGATCCTGATATTTTTAGTTGGTGTTTACTGGGCTGTTAAGCTCATTAAGTTGTTCTCTTTCTCTTTTAGATCAGGAGTAGAGTTGGGTGGTGGATAGCTTAGCGGGGACGTTGAGCAAGTAGTAGTGTAGTTGTTTATCAAGTTAATAATTTCCTTTTATTGTGGACTTGGTTTATGATCATTGATTAGTTGTTATGCTAGAGAGTATTTTTTTTGTCGTTGTATTTCAAACATTGCAGCCTTAATTTGCTTTTAAAATTTAGTACCTCTATTAGATGTTTTCTGCCTAGTATGAGACAGGTACTGAGGCCTTGCGTGCCTACTTGGTTACAACTTGTAGGTATGTGGCCATTTGTTGACGCTTCTGCCTCAGGGCGTGACAGTTGTGTAAGCGATATAGACTGGAATGAACTTTGGAAGAATACTATAAAGACGATAGCACATGTTTTTAAAAATGAGAAATGCTATTTCGAACGAAATAGCAGTCCGAAATTTTGGACCGAATGACGTGGATGCCTATGTGGCATCCACGTCATTCAATTTTCTCTCTCCTCTCTTAAAGGGTTAAAGGGCGAAAATAACAATTACTTTTTCTTTCCCAAATTGTCATCTTCCTCGCTGTCTCCCTCTACGAAACGAAGCCCTTTCTCGCTGTTTTGCTTGACTCCACTGGCACACCACCGTCGACGTCGCCATCGCTGTCACCGAGAAGCCTTCGTCGCCTTTCTCGCTTAACGCTACCAAAGACACCGTCCCCCAATGTCACCACCGCAAAGTCCTTCACACACTGTTGGCGATGTCGGCGACATCGCCATCGTGCCAAAACTCTAAATCTCACAGTTTTAGCTGGTATATAAGCATACATAAATATATATATATCTTCACTATTGTGTTTGATTATATCTTGATCCTGAGTTTTTTTCTTCTCGCTTTTTAAGCTTTGAACTTTTTATATGTACATTATTGTTGTGTTTTCTCTTGTGGTTTTTGTTCATGCCACTCTTTGATCTTTAATTTCTATGTTTGATTCTTGTTGTTATTGCATCATGCTCTAGATCAATCTTTTTCATTTTTTGTTTTTGATCTAGAGAGGCCTTCAGAGATAGAATTATGAGAATGTAAGAAGAATATTTAAAGAAAGAATAAGAAGATAAATAAGAGTATGGAAAATCAACATACTTAAATTTTTGGGGTTGGATGAGGACAGTGGTTCAAAAGCCCAATGAGTTCATGTTAAGTGGGTTTTGATGGTATTTTTTTTTTTTGGACAAAATAAGATTTTTGTTATAAACTTTTGGCAATTTATTTTTATTCTTATCCTTATAAAACTAGATGGTTTATCTCATTAAATCATGCAATGTTGAATTTTTTCAGTGTTTAGTGATTTTCTGTTAATCATTCACAACTGATTTGATTTTGCATGGAAATAATAACGCCCATTGTGTGAGGATGTTCTAGATGGTGTTTAATTATTTATGTTACTCTATGGACTAGTGTTGTTATTGTTTAGCAGATTGTTGTTGTTGTTATTGTTGTTGTTGTTCCTCTATGTTTGTATGTGTGTTCTTCTTAACATAAACGAATGTGCAATATCTTGTCCTGCTGACATGAATATTGTTTGTTTATTTTTACACTTAAAGTAATATTTTATTAGTTGGATTGTTGAAAAATATCTTTTAACAAACTACATACTTAGCTCCATTTCAATGCCTTGTGCAAGATCATCAATTAACAGTTTAGTTTAGTGCTCAAAACTCTATATAAATATTTACAAACAATGCATAATCATAATCATAATTCTAGTTCGAATGCCAATCTTTTTCAAGAGCAGCTTATCCTGGCAATTTGAACTCCATTCTTTAAGTTTCCTGTTATCTCTGGATGATCAAGTCCCAAGTTTTTAGCCAAAAATCAAGAAGAAATTCGCCAATTTCTCCTCCTCCATGGAGTACTCATTCAAAGCATCCCTGAGAATTAAAAGTGAAAAAAAAGAAGCCAACAAATACACAAATAAATACTTGTTTAATTAAGATTATTACAAAGAAAGAAAGAAAAGAAAAAAAAAAAAGAAAACCTAAAAGTAGATGGCTTTGTATGATAGATGAGAATGTTAGCCATACTAACTTATGTTCCTTAGAGATAACAAACAATTGGCCATAACCATCAGGTTCGTCAGGACACTGCTTGAACAACATTTTCTCATCTAATGGAAGCTTGAAGAACTTTTCAATAACAAACATCATCCTTTGATTCACATCCTTCAGAACATCATGGTTTATCAACTTCATGTTTGATGAATTAAAGGCCAAACTTTAATATAAATGATGGAAAAGTTTAGAGAAGCACCTTATATATACATATATGTGTGTGTGTCTGTGTGTGGGATCATGTAAAGAGATCATATAGAGAAACATATATGTTTGCTTTTAAGGTAAACATAAGATTTCAGAGCTTATATATGAACATATGTTTCTCCTTCTTCTACTCTCTCCTTCCCAAAATTCACTTAGTCTAAAAAATTTAATATGCAAAGGAGGAGAAGCAAATGATGAACATTTATGCAACTCATATATGTACAAAATTATAAGCTTATAGAAGCACATTGATATATGTAATAGCCCTTATGTTATGTTTGCACAAACAACTTCTTTAAAGTTCACAACTGGTCTTTCTTCTTTCTGCAAAACATATAACTTCATCTTAAATAACTTAATTCACTAGCCAAAACAATTCTAGTAAAGCTAAAATTATCTAAAAATTCATCCAAACATTTGCAAAATTGAAAATTTCCATCAACTAAGTTAAAGAATAACATATTTAATAAAGCACAACTAAACAAATTCAACAACATCAACATCAGAACAAGAATTATAGATACCAAAAAAATCACATCAATCCAAAAATCACACAATAGAGAATAACAAAGAAAAATAAAGTACCAAAAATCAAGAAAATATACCAAATAGAACATAGAATCAACTTGAAGAGCAGATCCTAGTTGACCATGGAAAGTAGATCCTTCTCCAGATTCCATTTCACTGTCTTGATCTACAATACGATCACCGAAATACCACAAAATGAGCAGCGGATCGAAGGGAGAAAAGACTAGGGTTTGGAATCAAGAACCTGAAAAGGGTGGGCTTGTCGAATTGAAGTTGAACCGGGATCGATCCCGTAGACACGATGATCTCCTCTGCCACCACGGCCACGTCTATCCGCCGGAGCTTTCCCTTGGTCAAAGAAGAGAGGAACGGGAACCGACGGTACCGGTGGCGTCAGGCGAGTCGGCAAGGAAAGGCTTCACGGCGGTGATGCCGGCGATGTGCCGATGGCGTCAGGCGAGACAACGAGGAAATGGTGTTTCAGAGTGGAAGACAATGATTTGGGAAAAAAGAAAAACCTAGACCAAGTTCTTGTTTTCACCCTTTAACTCTTTAAGACAGGAGAGAGAAAATTGGATGACGTGGATGCCATATAGGCATCCATGTCATTCAGCCCAGAATTTCAGACTGTTTTTTCCTTCGAAATAGCATTTCTCTTTTAAAATACAATGAGATCAGAGTACACTATATGCTATGTTATATGGACTAACACTACACCGAGCTATGCCTTTTTTTATAAAAAAAATATTAAACATGCTTTATGTCTTTGTTTATCAATTCTTTTGTCACATCTTTTGTCTTTTATTTTTATATTTCTCTTCATGTTTTTTTTATTTCTTGATTTTTCTCTTTTTAAAAATGCCATAAAAAAAGAAAAATGCAATCTGCCTCTCCCATTCTCTTTTCTTGTACCACATTTTTTTGAATTATCTTCTTCTTTCTTTCTAGTTGTCACCTTCTATTTATGCAAATTAAGGGGGTTTCCTTTCTTGTGCTACTTAAAGATGTTTTTTTATCGCATACATTTACTTACGAATACATTCTATTTTAATTTTTTTTTAATTTTTTTAATTTATACATGGTACATGAAAGATTTAATAAGACAAAGGCCATGTATTATCTATATCCAAAATAAATGGAAATGTAATGCTTACTATGAATCAAAAATCCAGTTTCTCTACGAGTGGTATTAAATTTGTATAACAGTGGAGATGTCATGGCATAATAGTTGTTCTTCACTCAATATTTAGTACACACTTTGAATTAATTACGCCTGAGTTATAACTAAAAACAAATTGCAATATGGGAACAAACTAATGGTGTCATCATTGTTCATGGCCATTAATAGTAAAGGTGTTAGGAGTAACAACTTGGCAACTAAGGCTTCTTCATGTTCATCTTTATAAAGCCCATAACTTGCCCCATTGGAATGGCTATTTATGCATCAAACACTCAAGTGCCTATAATAAGCATCAGCAAGAGAGAAAGGGGAAAAAAGTCAATTTGAGACTTAGGACCCATCCACCTCTTCGCAACCAACAACAAAATCGCCATATTCCATCTTTTGCTCACTCTAGAAATCACAACATCCTTTGTTGTCAATGATGCTATTGTAAGACTTTCTAAATGGCCTGGCATTCCCCCTAAGGGCTACAATGGAAATGTAGCCATAATAGTTCTGGAATGGTCCAGTATTCCTCCAAAGGGTTACGCAGGTGAGGAGGCCAAAAGGCTTTTGGAGTGGCCCATTATCCCTCCAAAAAACTATAAGGGTGAGGTAGCTAAAAGACTTCCAGAGTGGTCAAGCATCCCTCCGAAGGGCCACAATGGCTAGAAAGCCAAAAGATTTCCTGAATGGCATGGCATCCCTCCTATGTGCTACAACGGGCAACTAACAACCGTGGGAATTACACCCAGTAGTGACAATGTTGTTGATGCTTCATATGGGATGGGGCTTGGTTGGTGGCAAGTGCCCCAGGAAGTGTGGTGCTGATGTGTTCTCCGCAAGTGTACGGGTCATACACAAGTAATACAATGGTACCCCACTATAGGTAGGGTTGTCAAACCTCAGGGATTGGACTTAAAGTACTAAATCTTCTTCTAATTTCTAGTTAAGCAAGAACAAGGTTTGATTTAGAGAAGTAAAGTAAAATAAGTAAGAAAGAACAGGTAGAGATAACAGGTAAATTAGGATAGAGAGTTTTAACAGCAAGAGAGCAATGCCCCTCGATAATTTCTATGAGCTATAGCATGCTAACGGACTTCTAATGCCTACCAGGTACAATCTATGGTTCTAGTGTGTGCTCGGAAGCAATGTTGCATCTATGGTTCTCAAATACACCAAGTTTTGCTAGGATAATTGTGGTTTCATACACAATGAGTTTTGCAATCACACAAGGCAACTACCTCAATAGCAATCCACACACCGAGTTTTACTCAAGCAACTGTGCAAATTAAATGCATCAAGTTATGCAAATACAAAATTAATCACAAGAAACCAAAAGAACTCCGTAGAACATTAAAAGCGAGTATTCAAAGCATACAAAGCATCATATAGTTCAACATCCCAGGGCACCATGGATGGTTAGCCCCTCATGGATGGGTACAACATGGAAGAAGCAGTTAAGGATCTAAAGGAAGAAGACATGACTCCATTCTTTTCAAGAAACTCTTCCTAGTTGAGCTACGTATGCTAGCCCCACTTCCCTTGTGCCTCCAACTTATCCTTGATCTCTTTAGAAGGTGTAGCAAAGCTTAATCTTCGCCCTCATCAAAGTCCTCCCGGTGGAGAAAAAAAATCCCCGAACAAAGATGAGGTGAAACCCTAGAAATCTAGAGTTATATGGCTAATTTAGGGCTCGACATGGTGTGAGCACGGTCGTGCTTGGACCGTGCTCTTGGTGAGAATTTTAAGTGAACTGGTTAAGTGCTAGCTTGGAATAATCAATGGGAGGAGCACGGTCATGCTCCGTCCATGATCTGCCTGTGCACGATCGTGCTAGGAGCCTCCAGAGCGTGCTTCCCCTGTTTAGTAGAAGATGCCTCCAGACTAAGATTTTCAGGGGAAGAGGCACTTTCATGCTTAAACCGTGCTTCTCCTGAGAGCACCCCATGCTTGAATGTTTAATTTGTCATCTTCAGGCTAAGATATTCAGGGGGAACAGAGCATGATCGTGCTCTTCCCGTGTCAGTCTTGAGCACTTAGAAAATCTTCATTATTTTGCTCGTTTACTCCCCGATTTAACTCTAAGTTGGTTCGAGCTCCTCATTCCTGCACAAGGAACAGATATACCTAGCATAGCATCTCATATAGACAAAATTGTGCTAAAAGACAAGAAAATGAATGGATTGAGGGTAAGTAAACATGATATGAAATGCACTCATCAAATACCCCAACACTTGAATGTTTGCTTGTCCTCAAACAATCTCACATCGCTCAATAGAAGAAAAGATGAGTGCATAACTTCTTATCTCAGTAGAATGGCAAATTCTTAAGTAAAGGGGGGCAACAAGAGTTAGTTAAAACATGAATGCTTAATAAAAGGCTACACTTTTACTTGAAAGACCTTGTGTGTGTGTGTGCATAGCCCTAAATTGAGTGTTCCATAGTCACGAGGAGTCAACCTAACACAACTTGACCTTATTTCAACTAAAAACGGTGGGTAGTAGCTTTCACTCTACTTTACATAAACAAAAATACAAAACTGGACTGGTAGTGCATTCCTATTAAGGAATCCGACTTCCCAGTTTTTTTTAAATGAGGTTATCGTCCTAAAACAAGTGGCTCCACAATTTGGGCAAAGTGATTAAATTTTAGCTCTTTAAAGTAAAAGTAAGTCTACAATTTGGCTCCAACAGTTACTAGCACACATGTGTCCCCTAAATTCAAGAATTTCCAACATAATGATTATAGATCATCATTAGTAAAGCACTCATCCACCAAAGACAAGCATGCAACTCTCCTCCACATGTGAATGCCACATTGTCCTCAATGTAAACATGTATGACATGCAACACAAAAATAGAGAACAAAAATTGAAAAAGGAGGTTCATACGACTTTCCTGAATATGGAGGGTGATTGTTCCGCTCTTAACATGTGCGCTATTCATCAAAACCACTATTTCTCAAATACGGAGAGTGATATTTCTGCCCTCAACGTGTTGCCAACTCCAAGCACCCACACAATTCCTGAGATGAATGGAGACACACAAGTAAAGCTCACAAAAATAATAAAAAGATAAACTGAAATAGAACAACTGAAATTAAACAAACAAAAATGTAAGTATAGCAGGAGAGTCCCCCTGCTAACTGAACTGAAAGGTTCACAAAATAAAAGATAATAACATGATACTAAAACTAAAACATAAAAATTGCAGCTGCGCAGTCAGAATGGAGTGCTCTCAGGCTGAGAATCATCGGCAGTGGCATAGACGAGGGTGCACTATGGTCTGCAATGCGCTATAGGCTCAGCCTGAGCCATCAAAGATTAGGATGCTCCGCTGGGAACAAGGGTATATCCGCATGGGGGTTCTCAGTAGTCATGACTGATTGTGGAGTAACAAGACCGATCTTGTACAAGCTACTGAGAGATATAGGGCTAGATCCATAGGCGATGGACAAGTGCTCCACATTTCCCAAAAGACTGATTTCCTTAATGAGTTAGGTAATGTATGGAACGGGAAAGATGGTATGTCCTCTAGTATCTGTGGCCTGATGATAGAAAGAATTGGCGATGACAAATCCTAAGTGGTACGGAGTCCTATCAATCATGCTCAAACAAGTATTGAAACTCTAGGATAGTGATATTTTCGGTAATGGTGCAACTGAGCAAAGCATGAACAAATTGAAGAGTGGGAGGCTTGAGAACAGAAGCTGTAGTGATGCTCAACTAGAAATTGCAGCCCCAATTGCTTAGCTTACTTCAATGAGCAAAATGAGATTCCCCGAGCGGAGGCGAGGACAAAAGGTTGCGACATTCCTCAGTCAGTGTATAATCATGCTCATAAATACCCATGAAGAGAGCAATCTCAGTATAACTAAGATGATATTCCTACCCCTAACTTGGAACCGAATGGTGTGGGTATCATCACAAGTGTCACGGCCTCGACACCTCTGTAAAGTGGCAAGGAACTCAAGTGTCATTTCATGAAAGGCTGGCTCATCGACAAAGAGAACCTTGCACCAAGCTCCGATATCTAACAACTATTTGACCTCATCCCTTAACCCGGCCATGTGCAATGCCTCACAATCGATAGTGCGTAAGGTTCTGAACACCCACGTGGAGAGACTAGAATGGCGCTCACGGTAAGCCTGTGATTTGAGGAGTGCTCGTGTTTGACTGCAAGTCATGGAAAATGCTGAACAGGCTGAAAGACGAGAATAATGCTTAAAGGTGATGGGAGGATCTCGATGATGAATAGGCTGAAAAAGAGACATGGGAAAGGCGCAACCATTCACATCCCAGCACGGGCAAAACACGCTCGTGCGCAGGCACAAAACTTAGGGTAGGCACTACCGCGTGAAGTACGGTAGAGCTAGAAGTGTGCTTCTCCCTCTGATTTTCTCAGAAAAAGTTCTCAATACACTTGAGGGACAAGCACGATCATGTAAAGGGACCGTAGGCTATGCTCACCGGTAGGGCGCTATCGTGCTCAGTCCGTGCTCACCCCAGAATACTTCAGATTTTGGAAATAGAGAAAATCAGGGGCATAAGCAGGGGTGTGCTCAGCTCGTGCTGGCCTTGAAAAATTCCAGTGTAAAGCCTCTCCTCCTCCGAGACAACCAACAAAATCATTTGAGCTGACCCGACCAATGAGATTTAAGTTTTCCTAGGAAAAGCTTTAATCTTGAGTTAAAAAGGACAACTGGCTCCCCGACTTGAAATTGCTTATATTTCCTGAGATGGTCATCATGAATCCTTCTAATTTTCTCTTTGTAAAGTAATGAATTTTGAAACACATTCAATCTGTGCTCTTCTAGCTCATTCAATTGGTACTTCCGTTTTCTCTGTGCATGTCCCATGTTCAGGTTCAATAGTTTGATTGCCCAATATGCTTGATGCTCCATCTTGACAAGTAGATGGCACGCTTTGACATAAACTAAACAGTATGGTGTGTGCCTGGTGGAAGTTTTATATGATGTTCGGTAAGCCCAAATAGTGTCATCTAACCGTTTTGACCAATCGCTTCTATTATGATGTACAGTCTTTTCAAGAATTCTCTTTAGCTCATGATTTGTAACTTTAACCTGACCACTCATTTGGGGATGATGCGCAGTGGCTATATGATGGTTAACACCATATTTTTTCATTACTTTTTAAATTGAGTGTTGCAAAAGTGAGTTCCCCGATCACAGATGATTGTTCTAGGAGTGTCAAATCGGGAAAATAGCTTCTTCCAAAACTTGACCACCACCCATGCATCAGTTGATGGGTAAGGCATGCCCTTCCACCCGACCTGGATACAAAATCAACTGCCACTAACACATGTCTATTTCCGTTTGAGTTAGGAAAAGGTCCCATGAAATCAATTCCCAAACATCAAAAACCTCACATTGCTGGATGAGAGTTAATTGCTTCCACGCAAGTGTATGGGATCGCCAAGTAATACCTCGTGTGAAGACACGAGGATCGTATTCCACGGGGCTAAGAATCTCCTATTACTCCTTCTTGAGCTATTGTCTAGCCTAAGATCTCAAGCGATGGATTTTACTCTACTAAATGTAATTAAAGCTAAAACGATATTTGCCAACAAATTAGAGAGAGCAAGCAAGAGAATCAATGAAATGCAAAGGCCTATGGATGTGGATCCCCTTGAGGGGTTATCATGCAACATGAATGATGATCTAAAGATGCAAGGGTAAAATGGACCATGAGATTTCAAGATTAGAACAACCCCAATTTCTCGGTGATTAAACCCTAATCCCATACGAACATAGATAGGAATTTCTACCAAATCCATATCCCTACGATTGCATTAAGTACGAGGAAATCTCACTTAGGAGTAAACCTACTCTTCTTTTGATTAAACCTACATGGAGGGCGACCAAACACCTGATTTCTCGACGTGATGATACAAGTATCCCCTTCTAATCCATTCATGATCTAATACATGCGAGCAAGTCACATCTACATGCATCACTCATAAAAGAGCTACAGATTTCTCCTTAGTGTAGCACTTAGCATGAAAACAATGGATTAAATCTCAAAATTACCCAAACATGGAATTAACAAGTTATCATCCAACATACATGATAAAACCCCCCAAGGTTCACCAACACCCGCTGGTTTTGGCGGTCTAGTGTGTCATCATCCCACAACAAGCAATACAAACAAGCAAAACATGAAACAAAAGCATAAATGACACTCCCTAGATGAAATGGTGGAGGAGGAGGTGAAGAATATGCCGAACGACGCTTTCCCCCCCAAAGGAGTGCCCAATGACGCTTCCTCTAGCCGCTGGTCTCCTTCCTTCAAATCGTGGTAGATCCCCCCTTGAATGAAGTTGCCTTCTTGCCTTGAGAGTCTTGGACCTTGGGCTTGGATGATCTTCTAGCTTCCTTGCCCTTCTTCTCCTCCCTAAGGTCGCCACAAGCCTCTCAAGTGTCTCCCAAAATATGCCCAGCAAAAAGTCTCGTCAAAAGTCCCTTTTCTGCCCTAAAAGTCAGTATATATACCCCCCAGGTCATACGGGTCGTATGGGGGTCGTATAGCACTCAAAACCCCTAGATTCGCGTTTCATACGGGGTGGATATGGCCTCCATAGGGCCCCGTATACTGGGTAGTATGGAAATCTGGGCAGACACTCCGAATCATTCCCCTGCTACAGTGCATACGGCCCCCATACTGGGTAGTATGAGGGTAGTATGAAATTCCTATTATCTTCTCTTTTCACCCAAATGATATCTTCTTATTCTCCATGGCTTCCTTATGCGATACAAAGCAAATAGTAGATGATTAAGAGCAAAATGGGCATCAAACCTCACAAAATACATGCAAAGTGAATACGATATATACATGAAGACATCTACATTTAGACACTTATCAAATATCCCCACACTTAAGCGTTGCTTGTCCCCAAGCAATCAACTCATGAAAGACAAAGAAACTGAGAAGTGGCTAAATGCATTACCTCTGGCATCAAGTAAATATAAGACTCCAAAAGCAATGAACAATGATACATAGATGTTGAGTCATAGTCAATAAGCATAATAAAAATATCCTGTCTCACCCCTTATATGTCTGTGTCGTGTAAGTGAATCTTATATCTCATTTGCCCTAATCAGTATAGCTCTAGATGCTAATCACTCCACCTACAAAGAATACTATGTCTTAAACTACTAAGTGCTACTTCAATGGCCAAATAAGATCCTTCTAATTCTATACCTTGAAACTAAGTCCACTTTCTACTCAAAACCTTTGATAGGTACTCAAAAAGATCACTAGGTTTTATTTTCATTTCATCATTCATTTCTTTTTCTCTTTGAGTCCGACTAACGTAGGCTGCAAGAAAATCATTTTTGAAATCTTTTACGGAGGGTGCACATGCTTTGGTTAGGCACAAGAGCCATCCAACTACTCGATTCTGAGTCCACATAGATGCATTCATGCTTCAATAGCAGAGGAATACTGACATAGACTTATTATTTTTTTTTCACATTCACCCTAGATCACATCTTCAGAGTACACTACATGCCACAAAACTAGGATTAGCTCAACAAGACTTAGAAGTTCTTAAGAGTCCATTGAAGGAAAGAACTTAGTGTTCTAAGGCCAAGTACTCAAAGTAGTGTGTTACGCATACAAGAGAGTTAGAGAGTAGTCACATTGGCTATTCCCAGGGCATCGACAAAAAAATTCAGCGCACATGACAATACTAGGGGTAAAACAGGATTCAGTAAAGCATAGAAACAAGTAATTCACATCAATCATTAGTCCAAGATAAAAGAATCTTACAAGAATGAACAAAGCCATCATAGGTAACACTAGCATGTAGCAAATGATCCTAATACATGAAATACACCCATCCCCACACTTAGTGTTGTACATTGCCCTCAATGTACACTAATCATGAAAAACATGCTAGATGAAGCAATGAAAATAATAAAGGAGGGTGAAAACGAACTCCCCAGTTTAACTTGTACTCGTCGTGAGGTAGGACTCGAGAAAATGTGTGGTGAGCAATACATGCCTCGTCCGACCTCCATTAAAACTAGGAAAGCTCACCAAATTCCCTTAATGCCCTGTGAGGCAAAAAGGGGATATCATCATTCCATAAAGATTTAAGAATACAAGCGCAAGAGAAAAACTAGGGAGTAGTCAACAAAACACAAAGATGTACATAACAAAGAGTTTGACAATCACAAGTCGGTAGGGTAAGAACCATGACAACTCAACAAAATACAAAAATACAAAATAAAGCAAGCAAAAGTAAACGATAGGTGTCCATGCTCATCCTTGTCCTTAGAATTAATTCTCTCATCACAAAATGACATCTTGTTCCATGTGGTCACCCTGTGTGGTTTAAATATCACTCCATGGTTGCTTGCCAATTTCTTTATTCCCAAAATTCCTACAAACCATGAAAAACAAAATAAAGCATAGAGGAATCCAATTTGATTCAAAAGGTAGTGTAAGAGATGAAGAAACAATGAAAAATATGAAGTATAGTGTCAATACGGCCGTATGGGTACTGTTCATTTTCGACAGAACCTCCCCAAAAACATGAAAATCGGAAAAAGTTTTTTTACATAAATTCAAGGGAGACTTCATCCATAACAATCACACCATCCAAACCATGCAAAATGCTAAATAAATTCCACACAAAAGCTCCAAGAATGCCCAAGAAATGAATAAGATAAAACTAGGGCATTGAAAAAGCATACCGACGAAATCTTGAGGAAACTAGCGTTAAACTTGAGGAAAACTCCTAGATCAACGTCTCAAATGGATGAGGAGAAGATTTAGGAGAAAAAATGAGGAGATTTGGGCAAAAAATGAGTGAGAAAGAAGAGAAAAAGTCGGTGAAAAAAGAGAGAAAAGAAGAGAATGGAAGAAAGAGAAGAGAGATGAGGGTTAAATGGGGTTGAACCGGGCCATACGGCCCCCATACGGCCCCCATACGACCCCGTATGGCCTGGGAAGGCTACTCGGGCGTTCTGGATGGCGTCCCAGATGGCCCAGTATGGGGGGCCGTCTGAGATGCCACAGAGCCACTGGATTGGCTCTGTGCTCATCTCAGACGGCCTCCATACGCCCTAGGATGGCCGTATAACTTTAAAACTCACTTAAATCTTCGAAATCCTACTTCAAATGATGTAAAAATGAAATGGAAAGCTTGAAGACTTCTCCAAAAATGAATGAAATGAATAAAACGACGATCTAACACATGAATTAACACCTAAACATGAGTTTCTCAAGAAGTTGCACAAATACACCACAATTAAAACTATGAGAACAATGTGCCAAGTGTGTGAGCATGAACTTATTCAAAAACAAACAAACCTAAGAAATATGAAAATTGAAATGAACTAAGAACTAAAAAATGAAAAATGCAAGCAAACACCACCGAACGCTTGGGTTGCCTCCCAAAAAGCGCTTGTTTAACGTCACGAGCCTGACTTACCTTTTTCTTACCTAAGGAGGGCTGAAAATGGTGTGCTCATCCCGACTAGAAGTTGCATAAGAACCACCAAGAAATACGAAACATACCTTCCGGGATGGTGTTAAATTGAAGGCCAAGAATGAGTTACCTTTTGGCCTCCACGGTAAGAGCTTGGGCCGGGAATTGTGCGATTGAAACTTGGGCGGATCCTTAGATGGTTTGAACCTCCTCCCCGCTTCTTCTTTTGTCCCGTCAAGAATTCCTTTTAGTACCCGACCACAAAGTTGCTTGGGCCTCCAAGGAAAAAGCTTTGGTTGAGAGTTGTTTAAGCTCGGCATGGGTGGGTCATTGGACGGCCTCAACCTCCTACCCACATTTTCTTCCTCGGCTCTTGGAAAGTTGCCTTGGATCATCAAAAAGAGTTGCTTGGGCTTCCAAGGGAACAAGTTTGGTTGAGAACTCGTGAAGCTTTGCATAGGTGGAACAATTGGTGGCTTTAACATCCTATCCACAATTTTTTCTCAACCATGGTGTGATGAACTTCAAGTGCCCATAACATTTGCTTGGGCCGCCAAGGAAAAATGTTTGGTTGGGAATTGTCCAAGCCTAGCATTGGTGGGTTCAAGGATGACATTGGTTTCCTCCCCACATCTTCAAATACAATTCCCGGAATTTTGTTTTTGAACTTGACTAAAATTGATGGATGGATGGAAAAATCTATGTTAAGGCAAGTAGCATCTTCACATGTGGTCGATTGAGTTTCTTCTACTTCCTTACATGTTTTCATGACCATGATGCCATCCTCCCCCTTTTCTTCTTCAATTTCACATTGAGGTGAAACCTCTACCATTTGCTCAAAAGGTATTGATGCTATATCATTTGCTTCTTCCACCTCTAACACCTCAATATGAGCATCCATCACAATCTCATTGGTTTTCTCTTCATCTCTTGTGCCATTCTTAGTTAGGGCTTCTATAGATGGTGGCAATTTGACTAATTCTTTGAAATACTCTCCCATCTTGTTTTCCACACTTTGAAGAGATTGTTGAGCATTAAAATTTTTGGCATTCATAGCTTCAAGTTCGGCATCCGCATACCTCATGAAACTTGCAAAAACATCTTTTGTATTGAATCCCCAACGATTAAGTTGCTTACTACGGTCGACTGGAGGTTGGTAATGCCACGGTTTTTGAAAAGAGGGTTCCTGTAGCAATCCTTTGTGAGGGTAATCCCATTGTTGAGTATGATGATGTGTTAAAGAACTTTGGTGCCCTTCCCAATGTGGATTGTAACCTTGGCTTTCTTGTATAGCAAGAAATTTTTTTATCTTTTCTTGAAGTGCAAAAATTTTGGCGGCCAACAATCGTTCTTGAAAATCCATGGCCCTGTGTCAACATGTAAAACTAAAATCAATAAGCTAACAAAGAAAACAATTAAGAAGAAAAATTAATAAATATGGACAAAAGGGGTAAAAGAAATATAGAAAGACAAATATTTACAAAAGAAAAGATAAATGGCTAGAGTAAAAATCTAAAAGTTTCCTAGAATTCCTTAAGATACCCGACAAGTGTACGGGATCGCCAAGTAATACCTCGTGTGAAGACACGAGGATTGTATTCCACGGGGCTAAGGATCTCCTATTACTCCTTCTTAAGCTATTATCTAGCCTAAGATCTCAAGCGATGGATTTTACTCTACTAAATGTAATTAAAGCTAAAACGATATTTGCCAACAAATTAGAGAGAGCAAGCAATGAGCAAGCAAGAGAATCAATGAAATGCAAAGGCCTATGGATGTGGATCCCCTTGAGGGGTTATCATGCAACATATATGATGATCTAAAGATGCAAGGGTAAAATGGACCATGATATTCCAAGATTAGAACAACCCCAGTTTCTCGTCGATTGAACCCTAATCCCATACGAACATAGATAGGAATTTCTCCCAAATCCATATCTCTACGATTGCATTAAGTACGAGGAAATCTCACTTAGGAGTAAACCTACTCTTCTTCGGATTAAACCTACATGGAGGGCGACCAAACACATGATTTCTCGGTGTGATGATACAAGTATCACCTTCTAATCCATTCATAAACTAATACATGCGAGTAAGGCACATCTACATGCATCACTCATAAAAGAGCTACGGATTTCTCCTTAGTGTAGCACTTAGCATGAAAACAATGGATTAAATCTCAAAATTACCCAAACATGGAATTAACAAGTTATCATCCAACATACATGATAAAACCAACCAAGGTTCACCAACACCCGGTGGCCTTGTGGGTCTAGTGTGTCATCATCCCACAACAAGCAATACAAACAAGCAAAACATGAAACAAAAGCATAAATGACACTCCCTAGATGAAATGGTGGAGGAGGAGGTGAAGAATATGCCGAATGACGCTTTCCCCACCAAAGGAGTGCCCAATGACGCTTCCTCTAGCCGCGGGTCTCCTTCCTTCAAATCGTGGTTGATCTCCCCTTGAATGAAGTTACCTTCTTGCCTTCAGAGTCTTGGACCTGTGGCTTGGATGATCTTCTAGCTTCCTTGCCCTTCTTCTCCTCCCCAAGGTTGCCACAAGCCTTTCAAGTGTCTCCCAAAATATGCCCAACAAAAAAGTCTAGCCAAAAGTCCTTTTCTGCCCTAAAAGTCAGTATATATACCCCTGGGTCATACGGATCATATGGAGGTCGTATGGTACTCAAAACCCCTAGATTCGCGTTCCATACGGGGTGCATACGGCCTCCATATGACCCCGTATACTAGGTAGTATGGAAATCTGGGCAGACACTCCGAATCATTCCGCTGCTACAGTGCATACAACCCCCATACTGGGTAGTATGGGGTAGTATGAAATTCCTGTTTTCTTCTCTTTTCACCCAAATGATATCTTCTTGTTCTCCATGGCTTCCTTATGCCCTACAAAGCAAATAGTAGACGATTAAATGCAAAATGGTCATCAAACCTCACAAAATACATGCAAAGTGAATACGATATATTTATGAAAACATCAACATTTAGACACTTATCAAGAGTCTGTGTCATTTCATAAAACTTGGACAAGTTTCCACTTCTCTAACATTGCTCACAAGCCCCAACAAATTTTCGAGCATCACCAAAAAGTGACGGCCAGATGAAATCAGCTTCTAACACTTTCTCAGTTGTACGATTCACAATAAAGTGACCTCCTACCATTCCAAAATGGTAGTGCTTCAAGATTTACCATCCCTCTGCATGTGAGACACAATACCACACCACCAAATCATCACAAAGCTTGTATAAGAAAGGCTCCTCCCAAAAATAATGCTTGACATCGGATAAGAATTTCTTTCACTGCTGGTATGAAGACTGTGAGAGGGTGACTTGTCCCACCAAGTAATTTGCAAAATCGGCAAACCAAGGGTAGTCATTATCTTGGGTAGGTTTCTTTTAAACCAAATAAAGATGTTGTTAAGGGAAGACATCATTAATCCTTGGGTGAATGTTATCATCTGCCTCAGTGTGTACAAGACGTGAAAGGTGATCCGCCACCACATTTTCCAAACCCTTCTTCTCCCGAATTTCTAAATTGAATTCTTGTAACAGAAGTATCCACCTGATCAACCAAGGTTTTACATCTGTCTTGGCAAGAAGGTATCTGATAGCTGCATGATCAATATACACTATAACTTTAGAGAGTACCAGGTAGGATATGAACTTATGAAAAGTGTATACTGTAGCTAACAAATTTTTTTCTGTGGTGGTGTAATTCCCTTGAGCTGGTGTCAGAGTTTTGCTAGCATAGAAAATTGGGTGAAAATTGCTTATTATGCCGCTCGCCTAATACTACAACTGCCCAATCACTTGCGTCACACATAAGCTCGAAGTGCTAATCCCATATGGGAGCCTTCACTATCGTTGCTTTGACCAACTTCTCCTTTAGTATTTGGAAGGTTGTGTGACATTCTTGATTAAAAATGAAAGATGTATCCTTCTCCAGAATTTTCGTCATTGGTTTGGATATTTTTGAGAAATCTTGAATGAATCTTCTATAAAAACCAACGTGACTAAGAAAACTTCGAACTTCCTTCATGGACATGGGTAGTAGAAGCTACGCAATCGGGTCGAGTTGTTTAGCTTTGTTGACCTCAATTCCCTCACTAGAGATTTTATGACCCAACACAAATTCCTTCTTTTACCATAAAATCACACTTTTCCTAGTTCAGCACTAAATTTGTCTCCTCGCACCTTGAAAGGACACGCTTCATGTTTTCCAAGCACCCATCAAAAGAATCCCCAAAAACTGAGAAGTCATCCATAAATAACTCCATAAAGTCTTCAATAAACTCATCGAAGATCGACATTATACATCTTTGAAATATTGCTGGGGTATTACACAGACCGAATGGCATTCTTTCTGTAAGCAAAAGTACCATACGGACAAGTGAAAGTAGCCTTTTCTTGATCTTCAGGAGCGATTGGGATTTGAAGGTATACGGACATTCCATCAAGGAAGTAGTAGTATTTGTGACCTGGCAGCCGCTCCAACATTTGATCAACAAATGGTAAAGGGAAATAGTCCTTTCATGTAGTATCATTTAACTTCGGTAATCTATGCAGACACGCCATTCGGTTATTGTACGGGTAGGGATCAATTCATTTTGTTCGTTTGAAATCACTGTCACGCCTCCCTTTTTTGGCACAACCTATACTGGACTAACCCATGGGTCTATTTGAGATTGGATAGATTATTCCGGTATCCAGAAGTTTTCTCACATCTTGACCACCTCTATAATATTCGGGTTTAGTCTCCATTGAGGTTGGACTTTGGGTTTAATGTTTTCCTCCATCAAAATTTTATGCGTATAAAATGATGGATTGATTACCTTGATGTCGGAAATACTCCACGATATAGCCTTCTTATGCAATTGTAACAATTCCATCAATTTTTCCTTCTAACATGCATCGAGTATGGATGAAATAATGACAGGTATCTGGGGGTTTCCAATCAAAAAGGCATATTCTAAATTTGCAGTAGCTTCTTGAGCTTCTTCTCGGGAGGGGCAAACACTTTTGGTTTTCTGAATTTGCATTTTCCATATCTCCTTTATTTACATATGTGGTTGTCCCAAAGATATCATTCTCAAATTTGTCAATGTCTATGAGATCTTCATCCCTGGCCCTGAAATCCTTGATATCTTCAATTCGTATGTCCTTGGTGACATCAACTGAGATGGACATCGCCTGACTCACACCCAACTCTTGTTCTTGGTTTTCTTGGTGATAATCTATCACTTCACTCACAAACTAGTTCCACTGTGTTGTTTGCTCACAAAAATTCGATATCAAATTCGTTAGATTCCTCTCATTGACGGGGGAATTTGTACCCGAATGTGGTGGTTAAGTGTACATGGGTAACTTCTCAAAGTGGCCAACAGTTCCTCTATAATGGCAAAGCTGCATCTGAAAAAGTCCCCAAAAAAACTAGAGTTATCCCCACACGAGTCAAAAAGAACAGTGCAATCTCAAGAGAATTAAAAGAATGAAAACGAAAAATAAATCTAAAAATAATGATTAAAATGAGAAAAAGAAAATGGATATTCACAAATATGAACAAACTAGATCACTAGAATCCAAATTTTCCTTAAAGTTGCCAGTCCCTAGCAATGGTGCCAAAACCTTGATGTGTTCTCCGCAAGTGTATGGCTCGCACACAAGTAAAACAGTGGTACCCTGCTTGGGGTGGGGTTGTCGAACCTCAGAGACTGGACTTAAAGTATTAATTCTTCTTCTAATCTCTAGTTAAGCAAGAACAAGGTTTGATTTACAAATAGTAAAGTAAAATAAGTAAGAGAGAACAGGTGGAGATAACAGGTAGATTAGGATCAAGAGTTTCAACAACAAGAGAGCAATGCCCCGAGATGATTCCTATGAGCTATAGTATGCTAACTGACTTCTAATGCCTAACAGGTACATTCTATGGTTCTAGTGTCTGCTTAGAAACAATGTTGCATCTATTGTTCTCAAATACACCAATTTTTACTAGGATAACTATGGTTTCATACACAACGAGTTTTGCAATCACACAAGGCAACTGCCTCTATGGCAATTCACACATTGAGTTTTACCTAAGCAACTGTGCAAATCGAACACATCAAGTTATGCAAACACAAGATTAAACACTAGAAACCAATAGAACTATGTAAAACATTAAAAGCGAGTATTCAAATCATACAAAGCATCATAGTTCAACATCCTTGGGCACCGTGGATGGTTAGCCCCTCATGGATGGGTACAACATGGAAGAACAAAAGAAGAAATTAAGGATCTAAAGAAATAAGACATGACTCTCTTCTTCTCAAGAAACTCTTCCTAGTTGAGCTTCGTGTGCTAGCCCCACTTCCCTTGTGCCTCCGACTCGTCTTTGATCTCCTTAAACGGTGTAGTGAAACTTGATCTTTGCCCTCATTAAAGTCTTCCCAGTGGAGAAGAAAAATCCCGAAACAAAGATGAGGTGAAACCTTAGAAATCTGGAGTTATATGGCTAATTTCTTGCTCGACACGATTTGAGCACTGGTCGTCCTTGGACCGTGCTACCGCTGAGAATTTTGAGTAAACCGGTTAAGTGCTGGCTTAGAATAATCAGTGGGAGGAGCGCGGTCATGCTCTTGCCATGATCTACTTGTGCATGATCTTGCTAGGAGCCTATAGAGTGTTCTTCCCCTATTTAGTAGAAGATGCCTGTAGACTAAGATTTTCAGGGGGAGAGGCAAGGTCATGCTTAGACCGTGCTTCTCTTGAGAGCGCCCCGTGTCAGTCTTGAGCACTTAGCAAAATCTTCATTTTTTTTGCTCGTTTACTTCCCGATTTAACTCCAAGTTGGTTCGAACTCCTCATTCCTGCACATGGAACAAATATACCTAGAATAGCATCTCATATAGACAAAATTTTGCTAAAAGTAAAAAAAATAAATGGATTAAGGATAAGTAAACATGATATGAAATGCACTCATCAGGTGCCATCACAATGTAATGTGGTTGCTATACCTTTCCTCTAATGCTTTAGTAGAAAAAGGCCTCATGAAGTTGAATTTTGGGAAATTCTCCAATGATGAACAATGACACAACCGAATATGCGTGTAAACTCAAGTGCATAGGGTGTCGAAGTAATAAATCCTAGGTGAGTGGGTATCGTATCCACAGGGAATAATAAATAGAAACACAATGATTGCTATCTAACTATGATGAGAATAAATCGATGGTATGATGAATGAGATTTATATAAAAAGAGATAATAGAAATAAGAACAAGAGGCACAATAAAATTGAGAGGTAAGGCAATCGATAGAAGTGTGGGTACTCACACAATGCTCCCCCTAGAATTAATGTTTCAAGTGCAAGACCAACTATTATACTTCCTAATCAATGCTCAATGAGTCATGGAAATCCTTAAACACACGGTCCCAAATCTAAGGTCAACCGTGACTAACTCTACACTATGTCCAGCGGAGAAATCGCTCAGTCTCAACACTTCACACTATGTAAAGTTGCATGTAGTTCTAGGGAATCCAAGTGATAAACCCTCTTCCTTTGTATAAACCTAATCCTTTGGTCTAGGCGAAAAGCTACAATTAAGCCCCAAGTACTAAAGTCACTTCGACGCTTCAATCTGTTGCTCGCGCAACTAAGCACCAGCGGAGTTCATCCTTTAGCACTTCACTCTATTGTGACCGCAAAGAACTCTAGAAAATGGACGTAGAATAAATCACACCGGAGGGGAAAGGGGACACTCCGCTACCTCTCGACTCACCCTCTCAACCCTCTCCAATCTAGCATTGTCTAACCCTCATGGTGTGTCATTTATCCACAAAGGCTACCAAGATGGACTCTTAACCCTAGTGTCACTCTAAGGGAGAAATCATTCAACAAGCGTTCAAGATTGGAACTCAATTAATGATATCAATTAAGGAAAGCATAATAAAAGGTCAATGAAACAATAACATCCTAGGATTTACAAAATCCAAGTACCCACTAGGGGGTTTAGCTCTCTATTGAGCACAATACAATCAACAATGAAATTGAAAGTAAAAACAAGTGTTCCATAAGAAAACCCCCTCGGTATTCATGTCGATGGTCTTGTGGAGTGGTATCGTCCTCTCCAAAGGTCCCTTTGTCAAGCCTAGGGCACACCTCACCGAATCGGTGCCGACGAAAGCTCCCCTAATAACTATCTTCCAAGAGAATCGCGGTGTCGAAGCCACAGAACCACTCCAAAAGCCGTGCCAAACCTCCTCTCAAATCTAGCCGCTGGCCTCTCAAAAGATGGAGAAAAGATGGGAAAAGGATGCTGAAATCGGGGTGAAAAACTGCTTTAAATAAACTGGAATCGGGCATCCACACGGGCCTGTGAAATTTTCACACGCCTGTGTGGATTCTTTGGAATTTTGATATTCGGCCGGCTGCAAACAGTAACTGCTACAGTGATTTACTTCAGTAACTTGTTGTAGTACCCCCACCAAAAACACTCCCGAATCCACTTTTCATCGAGGAAACATAAACATGCACACGTTTATGCCGTAGATTACGTCGTTTTTTCAATAAACGGGTTCATTGGTGAAGATCTTGCTATCATTGCATAAGTTAGGATACGCAAATGTGACTGCCTTCGTGCCCCTCCAACTCATTGTAATGGCTTGAATACATGGAGGTTGGCACACATTCACGTATCTTAGAGCCTCACTTGTGTCTTCGCGTTTGTTGCTTCCAAGATTCCACCAAATAATGCGTTCACGATCTACTTTTGGCTTCTTTTCTTAATACTTAGCTTCACAATCCTAAATGCGCAAAAGAACACTTCGCATTCTTATCACACAAGCACTTATCAAACAATAATTTGGTCCATTACCTATTGAGGATGAGGATGAGGATGAGGATGAGGATGAGGATGACATAAATTATAATAACTCATCACAACATGTATAGTACAATGTTCACAAAATAAAACTATTTTCATTTTTGCACACATCCCTCTATTTCTTCCTGTCTTCTTATGAATAAACATAAAAGTAATCCTCATCTTGTATGAATGCTCATATGAAACTAAATAACATGCTAAGTTTGCTAGCATGAAATAGGGGATCTACTTCCCCAGATTTATCTTAATTTCCTATATTGATGGTTAATGAGGATGCTCTTCTTGGGGAGGTGTTATCAATGTTGTTGAATTAGTCGATAAACACTCATATTCTTGTAGCCCCACAATTATTAATTAATTACTTTTAGGAAGATGCTGTTAAAAACACTATGTGTGCATAGTTCACTGGGTGTGCACCCATTGAAAGGAGTGAAAAGTTTAACCCTACCAAATAATTTTTAGATTCAGGAAGTGGAGTTCTACTTCCATTTTGCCCATGTTGTTGTTGTGAGTCATGTTCTTTTCATTACACACATCAGTGTCCTTGAAAACGTATAGACATCACTTTTAAAAAGAAATTGCACATTGCGAAGGGACACAAATGTGCATACATTGTTTATAATAGTATCATTTTGATACGTAAAGAATGATAATCTTTTAATCTTTAACAATAAAACAAATCCATGACTTCTTGAATGGAATTGCCCATATACTTTTTAACAAGAATCCATATTTTCTTAATTGAAATTAATTAAATATATTTTTAATTAAAAATTCATGAATCAATCACTTATATCTGATTATATGGGTTAAAAAAGTTATCTAACACCAACAAAGTGTAAAAAAATAATTTATTGCAAAGCAAAAATTAAAAGAAACGATTATTTTTTTTCCTTTCTTTGTATCACAAAAGTCAATGATGATATAGCGCGCAAAATTGGTAGAAATTAAATATTTTGGTCTTTCAGATTGTATAACAAATTGAAACCAATATATATATATATATATAAAAAGGTATCCGCAAGGACTAAAATATATTTTTGTTTCAAATCAACAACTAGCATTAATTAAAAAAAGTATAATTTTTTAATCCAGTTTATATATTTTTAACATTTTTAATTGGGCCAAAATTTCTTCAATTTAATAGAAGTTTTCCATATGAAACAAAATAAAAATTTTTTATTAGTAAAATTAATTAAATATTAATAGGCACTCATTATTAAGTAAAAAGAATTCTATTATTAAAATATGTCTGGTCTTAAAAATTCTTTACAAAATAAATTTAAAACAACGGCTAAGTTTATAGTTGTATACCATTTTATATTATTTTGTATACTTATTCGGCACGTATTATAGTATTCTTGTGGAATATGATGCTAAACATGGTAAAAATCATATTTACAGGCATCGGGCAATGCTTGAGGATGAGAGATAACCAAAAGAAGCAATTTAGAGCCAAAACAAAGAAAATATCGATGGAGCTTTATCGATATCAACAACTAAAGAACAGAACGGACATAACCACTTACGAGCACCTTACGATTGTGCTTATGGTCATAAGCCTCAGGTAGAGAACCTTGCAGCCTGCTTATGCCTTTAAGGGGGAGCGTGATGATCATAAAGAAGGACTTACGGGTAGGACTTACGCCTGTAAGCCAGACCATAAGAGCTGTCTAAACTAGCTTACAAGGAGAACTTATGGCTATAAGGGGAGTCACAAGCACCATCTAGAGAAGATAATGACCCAACACTTATGGCCATAAGCTGGGTTGTAACATTGAGACAAAGGACCTTATAGGTGGGACTTAGGGCCATAAGTCTGCCCGTAAGGCATTCAACTCATCATCTTAATTTCTTTAAGGCCTAGTTCTTATGCCCGTAAGATGCCCGTAAGTAGGAAGGTATAAAAGATCCTAACAAGAGTTGTGAATGGATCTTTTGATAGCCAAGTTTTAGGAAAGAGAGGAGAGTTTTCTCTAGATTTCGGAGGGTGATTCATCAAGGAGATGAGGTTTATGCATCTTTTAGGAAGAGAATTGAAGCCGTCGAGGAGCACCTTTGTGGCGTTCATGGAAAAAAGGGGAAATTTTTTGTCAATCGCAAGTGGCACAATCGAAAAGGAGCTTTTAATGCTTTCAATTATGCTTGTCGTCTCTTAAGAATTGTTTGATTGTTCTCCCTTGATATAGAACTAATTTTGTAGGCGTTTGGGCATAAATAAACTCTAGGGTTAATATTTGATTGACTTTGGTTATGCATCGTCAATGCTTTACATTGATTTTTGTAATTGCAATCCTCTACTTTTGAATTCAATTGCATGTATTTGCATGATGAGTCGAGAGACCCACCTAGCATAGGAAAGCTGTGATTGAAGGGGATTTGTGAGTAAGCCAAGGGATGTGGTACTTTGGAGTTGAGAGTTCTTCTCCCACAATCCTTCTGAGTGAATTGACAAGTAAATCCATCCTCTTTGCAATCATAGGGACTAGTTTTAGAGAGAAATCTCATTTATATTTTGTATGGTATTAGGGGCAATCAGTTCTAGAGAAGGATTGTTTACACTTTAAATTCTTGTTGATTCTTTTTAAGATTTCACAGAGTGCATTATAACTGTGGGGTGTTTGTATCAGCACTATACCAAATCATTTACTACTCATCTTTAGGAATGGGATTCTATACTTAAGGATTTCTCTCTGTTCAATTATATTTGCTAAAATAACAGCTTTGTCCAAGATTTAACACATTATCAAAATATTTTTATTATATATATGTGCATGTATATATATTTACTGTTATATTTAATCCATTTAATCGAAACAAGGCTTACATATTTTCAATTTAATTAGCAATATATATTTAATTGTTATTATGTTATATATATTTCTTAATTTGACATGGTGCATATTATTCTATAATAGGGTAAAAATAAAAACAATCACTCAGATAACATTTATTTGTCAAACTTGCAAACAAACTTAATGCTATGTTTGGATTGAGGACCGGCAAAGGAAAATAAAGTAAAAGCAAGGGTTTTGGAGGGTCAGAGTGAGCATTTCCTTTGCTTGGATAGATAGTTTTAATTTCACGAAGAGAAAGGAAGGGTTAACTCTAACCCTCCGAAACCCCATGGCCCCCCGATGTGGGGTGCCGGGGGAGAGAGAACCTCCTAAAAATTTTAAAATTCTTTAAAAGACCTTAATACCCTTAATTTTTTTAAATTAATTTACATATCACTACTTCAAAAGTTTTTCTTTAACTTTTTTTCAATCTAATTTTATCTTAATCAAGTATTCGCATGACACCCATCTTAGATCCTTGTTTTTATGTATTTTTTTTTGTTTGTTTGTTTATGTTGTGTTTTTTATTTGTCAATTCATCTTTAGAAGAACTTTATCTCAATAGAATTTTTTGCTACCCAAATTTTATTCGAAGTACAAATAAAATTAAAATTTTATTTGAGTGAGGAAAAAAAACTAATAATTATCTAATTCAACATAATTATTGTGCTATGAATTAAAATATTAAAAAAGGTTTACTAATAATATGATAAAGTGATCTTGTTATATGATTCAATAGAGGTATAGGAGGAATTGGTTTTTAAATAATGTATGATATACTTCTAAAGGAAGGTATTTGAGAAAAGGAAAAATTAAAGTATAAAAATCAAAATCAAAATAATAATGATATTTATAATACTTTTAATTTTTATTAAAAAAATTTCTTAAAGTGTGAATTTATTTGAGATATTTATAATTTATATGTTTAATAGAAATAAGTAATTTTTTATTTAATGATAAGGGTATTATTGGTAAATCATATTATTATATGTCCTTTCTTTTCCTTTCCCTTGCTTAACCAAACAAGGTTTATCAGAAAACCCTCCTTTCCTTTCCCTCCAAAAGATTTGTCTATCCAAACAAGAGTTGAACCTTTCCTTTCCTTTTCTTTACTTTCCCTCCCATTCCCTCCCCTTACTTTCCCTTCTACTTTTGAATCCAAATACTGTGCAAAAAAAATAGCTAGCGAAAGTAGTCCACCCTAAACCCAACCAAAAACCCACAACCAAATCTTCAATTTCATTAGTTTTTTACTTTATTTAAGCAAGTTCTTTGCTCTTATTTTTGAATTATTACTCGAAAATTTTTATCAATAATTTCTCATACTTGAAGTTAAGGGACAAATATAATTTTCCAACATGAAGTTATATATTGAATCTTTAATTGTTTTAATTTTTATTAACTGATCAACACTATCTCTATATTTGAATTTTTTAATATCAATTTATTAAAATTTTGTTAATAATGATTTTTAAAATAAGTCTGTATTAAGTTTATAAAGATATACGCTTTTTATTTAAAATATTTCTTACATTTGGTACCAGTTTAATATGTCTGGTATGAAATGAGTTTGACTATTTAGATAGACTTCATTAATTAATTTAGTATATGTTTTGATATGGAAAGTTTCTATTGTGATACTAAGGCCTTTTGTTCAGCTTTGTATTTTATTTATGGATGTGTGTAGTAGTGTAGTTTTGAGTATTTTGTGGAGTTTTGGTTGTAGAATGGTCATTTCTACATTATTTGTGGGTACCCTTGTGGGTGCCCTAGTGTAGTTTTGACTATTTAAAATATTTTTTACTTGAAAGTTTCTACGTTTCTATGAATACATGACCAGAAATCCACACTGGCATATACTCACCGATGTGGGTGACCTTGTGTCTTTCTAGTATTTGACAATACTATAGCAATTGGTAGAAAGGACACTGGTGGCACACAGTCATGTGAGAGTGGCACATGCCCGTGTGGAGGGTGTACATATCTGTGAGGGTACCATTGTGTCTTTCTGGTGTTTGGTAGTACTGTAGTAGTATTACTTTAGCACAGCTTTGCAGTAATTGGAAGAAAGGCACATGGGAGTGACACATGACCATGTGGAGGTTGCACACACCCGTGTTGGGTGTCCCTTGTCTTTTGGTGTTTGTGTACTGTGGTAAGAGTACTGTAATAGTGGTACTATAGGGTATTCATTGTAGTAAAAGTTTTGTAGTATAGTATTGTAGTAATCGGAAAAAAAGGAATAAGGCCGTGTGAAAATGTCACACACTCATGTGAGTGTTACATAGGCCCATGTGAGATTTTTTTATGTCCTTTAGTAAAGATGAAAGGATATTCTTTTCATTTTTGAGTTCTAAACCCTTTTTATTTCCTTTTCTCCTCTTTTTTTCTCTCATTCTCTTGATATTTTTCCTTTCGATGAGGAAACCCATTGGATGATCTCCTTCTTCATCCAAGCTTGAAGCTCCAATCCTTTCTCTTGTTCTTCCTAGAATTGGGCAATGTGAATACACCCATTCTACGTGTCCTTCTTGTCTTCTTCTTGGTATTGGTATTTTGAGTAAGATTTAGGGTTATGGATGTTGATCTTGAATGATAGTGTTAGGGTTGAGCTTGGTCTTGACCTCTATTCTTGTATGTTGAGGCTTAGGAGTAGCTGGAGAGTGTGTAATCTCTTTTCCTTAAATCTTGTTGAATCCATGAACCTCTCTTGTGCTAGTAATCATGTTACTCTAGATTTACTGTAGCACTGATGAATCTTGTCTCTTTCTCTTCTTTTCTTTGTTTGTAAAGAAGCTTGTCTCCATAAAAACTCTTTGGAAATCCTTAATCCCAAGTTTGAGCCAACCCTAGGCCTCTTATAGGGTTGCATTGAATATAGGTTTAGGGTTTTATGCATCTCTTTTTCTTGTATTCCTTGTTACTCATTCTTCTTGTTGGTTGGGTCTTGCTATGTGTGTTTTGGTTAGGTGGTGAAAGCTCGACTCGAGGCAAGGAGTAGGAGGAAGAGTAGTGCCATTTGTGGAAATTAATCTCCTAAGTTTGTGAGCGGGTTAAGTTGAATAAACAATTCTACTAGGAGTTTTGAATAATTTTAATCTTTGATGAAACTATTTTATTACTTTACAGTATTAAGTAGATACTCTGGTTAGTTCGAAATGATTACTATTCTATGGACTTATACATATGAAATTTCTAGAAATTTGAATGGAATACCCATAATTTTACTTGTATTTACAGACGATATGGTTTGTAAAGCTCATTGTTTGCATAATTGTGTTTTTTGGAATTTTTGGATATCGCCGGTCTGGACATATACATAAAAGTGTTGGGCTACGGTCTTGATGTCAAACTAGGTGTGGTTTTGATGGTGATGAGATTCTTTTAGCCACTACTGCAATTGCATGTCTAATAAGTGTATAATGTTCATGTATTTCATATCATTTTCTACACTCATTCGCCATATATTAAAACCATATTGTGGAATTCAGTGCTAAATCTAGTGTGTTTTACATTCTTAAGATTAGGGCAACAGTTCAAGATGAGAGAGAGCCAAAAGAAGCATTCCATACCTCAAATAAAGGAGTTAGAGCGCTCTCAACATCATTTGAATAAGGACAAGGCAAACCGAGTGCCTTACAGGCTTCTTATAACTAACCTTACGGCCGTAAGTACTTTGCAGAGAACCTTGCAGGCATGTTTATGCCGGTAAGGGGGTGATGAGTACATTTTATGTCATATTTTGCATACCTTGAATGCATTCTTTATCTTGTCTTTTAGCGCATTTTATCTATGAATGATGCTATTCTAGGTATGTTTATCTCTGTTGTAGGTTTTTAAGGCTCATAACACATATGGAGTGAAATCAGGGATAAAACCAACGAAAAAAGATAATTCCTCTAAGTGTCTAATGCAAGCACGAGTAGAGCATGGCCATGCCATCTACCCATGGTTTTCTTTATTGGGGACTCCTTTGTTTTTCAGCGAGAGCACAGGTGAAGCACGGGGGTTATATCCCCCCATGATTACCTCGGGCTAGGAGTGGCCTATACTTTTAGGGGAAGCACAGTCTGCGTGCTCCTTTCTTGGGCGTGCTCAAGCTGAGCACAGGTGGAGCACAATCGTACTTTCCTCATAATTTCCTCTGGATAACACTTAGCCCTTTTTCACTCAGAAGCTACAAGAAGAGCAAAGTTTGAGTACGACCATGCTCAGATCGTGTTGAGCCCAATAAGTCCTTTTTAGTTCCCAGATTTAGGGTTTCTTGGTGTCTTTAGTTCGGGAGTCTTCTTCTCCAGTGGGAGAACTCTTAAGAGAATGATGATCAGTCATCACCACTTGAGCTAAGGAGGCCAAGGATCACTTGGAGCCCATCCCTATGGAGTTCTTGAAGTACATTTGAGGAGATCTTGTGAAAAGGGAAAGTCTAGCTGTCTCTCTTTATTGTATTTATCTTTCTTTCTCATTTGTATGAATTCATGAGGGGCTAACTATTCCACGGTGCCCAAGATTGTGAACTATGGTGTCTCTTATACTTTGACTACTTGAATTTTAATGCATATGGAGTTCTATTGTTTTCATGTGTTTATTCATGTGTTTGTGATAAACGCCTAAATGTATGTATTTTACACATGTATACTTTACACTTTTCACTTGTATTTCATGATTTGATGTTGTTTTGGGCTTAAATTCATTTTATTTATGTTTCAGGCATCAAAGTAGCTGAGGGGAGCTCAAGAACGCAATCGGGAAGAAATCAACACCAAAAATAGCGTTCTAGGGTTCCAAGTACTGTAGCAGCATTGTAGAGAGGGATCTTTGAAGATTTCAGGCCTCGGCTGTAAGCCTCACGGGTTCCATGCACCTGCATGGATGCCCATGAGGTTCACTGAAAAATTCCAGGGTGCCGGTATTGTAGCAAAATTACTATAGTTTCCGAGCGAGTTTTCTGGCTGAAAAAGCAGTGTGCCTCACTGGATTCCATGCGCCCGTATGGCACCCGTGAGGCTTAGGTGAAACTTTTTAAAAACAGATCTAGGGCATCATTGAGAGGGTCTTCGGCCACCATTCTCCACCAATATTAGATCTAGGGTTTTCAAGGGGATAGAGAGGCGAATCTAAGGAGCAAGATCAAGAGGAGAAGAGAGGTGCTATCAAGGAGCACATTTGGGAGTTTGTCGGCATCGATCCGGTGGATTCTCATCACCACCTTCTAGTCTTCATCTTGGGGAGTTTTCTTTGAGCTTTGTCTTGTATTTCTTGTTTTCTATGTTTTCTACTTTGTTGATGATGAACTAGACTCCCAAGGTCACCGAGCATCCGGTGAACCTTGAGATGAACTTGTTTTGTGGATGTTTTGATTTACATTTATGGTATTTGTGTGGTTTGTGGTTTAAGCCTTGTGAACTTTGATGTGTTGATTTATATGAGAATTTTGTATTTTAACTTCTAGGTTGTACTTGGTATCGTGACCATCTCCCTTGTACTAGACACACTTGGCTTAGAAGGGATTCATGTGCGAATATGCCATGACCATCGGGTATTTCGTACCCTTCCAACCATTAGGGCTGGGACCTAGCTTGAGTATCGGCCCTAATTAGAGATATCTCGACACTTAATGCAATCATAGGAGGATTTGGGCGGAAAAGATTCTGACCTGATACTTGTATGGGATTAGGGGTTCTCGCAGTAACCATAGAGGTAACCTACTACTCGATGTCTCTTGGCCTAATCACCATTGCCTTTATAATTTTAGCATCCCTCTAGCTTTAATAGTCCGGAGAGGATCCTAGCCCAGGGACCTCACACTTTCTTTGCTACTTTGTTCTTTAGCATGCTTATGTGGTGAGCGTTAGTCCATGTGTTTATAGTTTTCTCTTTGTTATTTTTCTTATCCTGTTTTAATCCTATATTTGGTAGACTAGATAGTGCCGTCTAGGTTGAAGTAATAGCAGTTCTTTGGACCCCTAGGGAATATGACCCTCTCGTGCGTGCACGAGAGGTATTACTTGATGACCTGTGCGCTTGCGGATCTCTCATCGAGTTTTTGGCGCTGTTGCCAGGGAACTCCAAGAATGCTAGGAAAACCTTTAGTTCACTGTTCTAGTCATTTATCTTTGTAGTTCTAAATATTTGTCTTTGTATGCTTCTTTCATCTTTTTGTGCTTATTTATTTGTTTTCTTTTTAGTTTAATTTTTTTTGTTAACTTATTGATTTTTGTTTTGTTTGTTTACACAAGGCCATCGATTTTCAAGAAAAATTGTTGGCCATAAAAATGTGTTCACTTGAGAAGCAAATGGAAGAAGCTGTTGCCATGAGAGGCATCCCGACCATGGATTTTCAAGAAAAATTGTTGGCCGCAAAAATATATGCACTTGAGAAGTAGACGGAAGAAGCTGTTGCCATGAGAGCACGCCAAAGCAATCCACACCATAATGTTTTCAATCCATATTGGGGAAGGGCATCAAAATTCTTTGACACATTATCATCTTCAACAATGGGAATACCCTCACCAAGGACTGCTACAAGAACCCTCCTTTCAAGAACTGCAACATTACTACCCTCTAGTCGTCCATTGTAAGCAACTTAATCAATGGGATTTCAATACACAGGATGTGTTTGCAAGATTCATGATGAATGCAGACGCTGAAATTGAAGCCATAAATACCACAATTTTTAATTCCCGACAATTTCTTCAAAGTATGGAAAAACAGAGAGGTGATTCTTCCAATATATCGACTGAGTTGCCATGGACTATCAAAGACCTATATGAGAATGACATTAGAAAGGAAGAGAACAAAGATGAAATTGAGGTTGAAGTTGATATTGAGGTGTTGGAGGTTGAAGAAGCAATTGAAGTAGCATCAATACCTTTTGAGCAAATAATAGATGTTCCACCTCAAGTTGAAATTAAAGAAGACAAGGGGGAGGATGAGATCATGGCCATGGAAAAATTTGAGGAAGTTCAAGAAATTCCATCGACAATATTTGAAGACACTACTTGCCTCAATATTGACCATTCCATCAAGCAATCAATAATTTTCAAGTGCAGAGATAAATTTCCGAGAATTGTATTTGAAGATATGGGGAGGAAACCAAAGTCATCCTTGAACCAACTGATGCCGGGCTTCGACAATTCCCAACCAAAAATTTTTCCTTGGTGCCCAAGAAAATGTTATGGGCACTTGAAGTTCATCACACCATGGTTGAGAAAAAAAATGTGGATAGGATGTTAAATCCACCAATTGATCCACATATACAAAGCTTGACAAGTTCTCAACCAAACTTGTTCCCTTGGAAGCCCAAACAACTCTTTTGGATAATTCAAGGAAACTTTCCAAGAGTCAAGGAAGAAAATGTGGGTAGGAGGTTGAGGCCGTCCAATGACCCACCATGCCGAGCTTAAATACTTCTTGACCCAACCTTTTTCCATGGAGGCCTAAGCAACTTTGTGGTAGGGATACTCAAAGAAATCTTTGTCGGGATCAAAGAAGAACCGGGGAAGATGCTCAAATCAACCAAGGATCCGCCCAAGTTCAAATTACACAATTCATGGCCCAAGCTTTTTCCATGGAGGCCAAAAGGTAATTCTTGCATGGCCTTCACCTTGACACCATCCTGGAAGGTATGCTTTAATTTTTTTTTTTTTGGTAGTTCATATGCCACATCTAGCCGGGAGGAGCACACTGTCTTCAAGCCTCCATGAGGTAAGAAAGAGGTATATCGAGCTAATGATGTAAAACAAGCGCTTCTTGGGAGGTAACCCAAGTTTTAAACTCTTTGTTTTTCATTTCTCGTATAATACTTGTTTGTTGAGTGTGGTTCATAGTGTTTGTGTTTGTTTGAATGATCCATGCTTGTCTTAGATTTCTGATTATTGTCCATTAGTTTGGCATTGTTTAATTGTGTTTTAATGCATATTTCAGTGTTAAGATGTTGTATTTTCGATTTTATTATAAGTTGCAAGAGGGTTCATGACCATTTTTTATTTTTCCAGGTCCATACGGGCTCTATGCACCTGCATGGAGCCTGCATGGACCATTTTGGAGCTCCCCAGGTGCCTTACAGGCGTCCATGCGCCCTGCAAGGACCACCGTGAGGCCTACAGCCACATAGGTTGACAAAGGACAGAAGAGCTCTTTGGCTCCATGCGCCTGCATGGATGAAATTTCTAGCCTTAATTTGCTGCATCTCTCTCCCCCTTTCTCTCTTTCTTCATTCTTCTCACCATTTTCTTCATAAACTCTCTCATTTCTCCTCTGTTTTTCCTCATTTTTTCACTGTTATTCTTCATTATTCTTCATCTAAACTCCTCTTACACTTATTGAAACTTGGATCTAGTGTTTTATTCGAAGTTTCACCGTCTATTTCACCGATCTTCTTCGATTTAAGCTTTGAAGCCTTAATTTTTTGATTTTTGAAGCGAACTTGTCTTTTCTTCTTGATTTTGTATATTTATCTTGCTTCAAACTATGGGAAATTTTGTTTGGATACTTAATCTTTGATTTGTTTACATTTTAAGGCATTTTTTGTAAATTGTTGGGCTTCAAAAACTAGGGGAAACTCTAGCTCTTTCAAGTCTGTGCTACAGTAATTTTTGAATGGGACTTTTCGTAGAACTTGTTTGACACTTGTAACATCTTTGTAGATGATAAGTGCTTGCGTATAAGTATTACTAAGTAGACTTTTCATACATTAAGCATCAATTTTATCAGATTTTATGTCTTATTCGTGTGTATTTGCGTTTTTTTGTGCATTTAGGGTTGTGGAGACAAGTTTGGAAAAAATGAATCAAAATTAGATAATGGACCGAATTATTGAGGAAACCTTGGACCAAACAAGGATCAAGGCAGAAGTTGTGCTCATAGACATGTGGGTGTGTGGCAACCTCCAAAATGTTCAAGTGATTACACAAAGTAGAGGGGCACAAAGGCAGTCACACTCATTTGTTCCAACTAGTGTATATTGTCAAGAGCTTCATCAATGTGTTTGAAAGCAAGATGGGACATGATCTACCACATGAATGCGTGCCCAATCATGCGGCCTCGATGAAGAAATTGAAGTCAGGAGTACTATAGTAAAAGTAATGTAGCAGTTGCTGTAAAAAATTAATGTAGCAAACTACTGTAGCAGTTACTGCTCACAGCACACAGGAAAATTGAAGCCTGGAAATCCACACGCCCGTGTGGAATTTCCACAGGGTCGTGTGGATGCCCGATTTCAGCCCTTTAAATACTGCTTTGAGAGTTTAATTTTGGGATCTTCTTCCTACTTTTGCCTATCTTTTGGGTAGAGCTCAGTTATTGTTTGGAGAGGTTTTTGCTCGGATTTTGGAGTGTTCATACGACATTCGACATCGATTTCCTTCAGAGGAGAGTTATTGGGGGAGCTTCCGATGGCTTGGATTCAGCGGGGTGTGCCCTAATCTTGGTGAAGGAGTCTTTGGAGAAGACGAGGAGGCTCTTGAAGATTCTCGACACGGACGACAAGGGGGTTATTCTATGGATTGCTTGCACTTATTTTTGATATTATCTTGGATTTTGTGTTGCACCATGGAGAGCTAAACCCCTAGTAGATGCTTGAACTTATAAATTCTAGGATGATTTTCTTTAATTGACTTCAATTATGTTTCCCTTAATTGATGTTTTAATTGAGTTTCAATCTTGTGTGTTTATTGATTTGATTTTTCCTTAGAGTAACACTAGGTTTGAGAATCTATCTAGGTAATCCTTTTGAATGAGTGGCACTTCATTAGGAATAGACTTAGCAAGGTTGAAGAGTGTTGAGAGGGTGAGTCGAGAGGTAGCAGAATGTCCCACCTCTACATTCCATGAGTTCTTTATAATCATGATAGAGTGAAGTGCTAAGAGACAAACTCCACTGGGGATTAGTTGCACGAGCAACAGAGTGAAGTGTTGAGTAATCTTAGTGCTTGGGCTTAATCGTGATTAGAGGTCTTTCGCCTGGACCAAAGGGTTAGATCTAGGTTAGGGAATACGGTTTATCACTTGGAATACCTAGAGCTTCAAGAAGTCCCATACAGTGTGAGGTGTTGAGAGTATCCTTTTTCGCGGGGGTATAGTATTTAGAGTAATCTTTAGTGCCAGGGCCTTCCCATTTTCCCTAAAGGGAGAGCAAAAATAGTGGTTGCATTCATTGCCTAGAGCATCGATCATTAATTGGGAGGAGATGGTGGAAGCTTTCCTAGCTCAATATTTCCCTCCTGGAAAATCTGTGAAGCTCAGGAATGAAATATCTTCTTTTGTGCAAGTGGAATTGGAGTCTCCTTTTGAGACATGGGATAGGTTCAAGATCTCCTGAGGAAATGTCCTCACCATGGGTTCCCCAAATGGATGATCATCCATACTTTCTACAATGGTTTGAACCCAAGAACGAAGCAACTACTTGATACTACAGCAAGAGGTACCTTAGGCAGTAAAACCCCAGAAGAAACCCGACAGCTCATTGAAGAGATGGCTATGAACAATTATCAGTGAAATATACAAGACAAGAAGAAGGTAGCCAGACTTCATGAGATTGATGTAGTGACATTATTGGCAGCCTAGGTTGAGTCCTTGAGTAAGAAGTTAGACACTTTAATTTCTCCTAGAGTGG
This sequence comes from Dioscorea cayenensis subsp. rotundata, assembly GCF_009730915.1. Taxonomy (NCBI): domain Eukaryota; kingdom Viridiplantae; phylum Streptophyta; class Magnoliopsida; order Dioscoreales; family Dioscoreaceae; genus Dioscorea; species Dioscorea cayenensis. The sequence continues at coordinate 27,892,008 of NC_052479.1, read as the reverse complement.
CATCAGTGATGAGTTGCACCGGGTGTGGGGGTGGACATGCTTCATCTGATTGCCCAATTACTATTGGTGGTACAACTTCAGTGGAACAAGTGAATTTTGTAGGAAATGCAATGAGAGGTCAAGGAAATCCATATAGCAATACCTATAATCTGGGTTGGAGGAGTCACCCAAACCTTTCTTGGAGTAATCAGGGGTAACAAAAGACTACTACATAACCTGGTTTCCAACAACAAGCCCCGAATGTGGAGAACAGAGTTTCATGGTTGGAAAACCGGATGACTGATTTGCAGAAGGCTTTGACCAAGTTCATTAGATCTTCAGACACAAGATTTCAGTCAGTTGAAGCCACACTTCGCAACCACACCGCATCCTTACATCACTTGGAGAACCAAGTGGGTCAAATCGCGAAGTCACTTTCAGAAAGACCACAGGGTAGTTTAGCTAGCACCACAGAGACAAATCCAAGAGAACAATTAAATGTGATCACTTTGAGGAGTAGTCATGAAGTTGAGAGTAAGCTCCCTAATGAAAAGATGATGGTTGAGTCACCCAAAGAAGTGAAAGTTAATGAAGGATCTAAGAAGAAAGAGGTGGCAGCCCTACTTTACAAACCAAGAATTTCTTACCCTTCAAGGATGAAAAATAACCAAAATGATGAGTAATACAAGAAATTCCTGGGTCTATTCAAGCAGTTGTACATCAACATCTCATTTGTGTAGGTGTTGTCTCAAATGCCTCGCTATGCAAAGTTCCTTAAAGGCCTCTTGACCAACAAGATGAAGTTGGAGGAGAGTGCATCTATGATCTTAGATGCTTTATGTTCGGCGGTGTTGTGAAAGAATATGCCGAACAAGAAGAAAGACCTTGGTAGCTTCATCATTCCATGCAACATCGATAATTTGGGTGAAGAGAAGGCATTGGCGGATTCACGGGTTAGCATCAATGTCATGCCTTATACATTCTTTCAGAAGCAAGGTTTGAGAAAACCTAGACCCACTCGGATGACACTTTAGTTAGCCGAGCAATTAGTTAGATGTCTAAGGGGCATCATTGAGGATGTACTTGTGATGGTTGATAAGTATGTTTTTCCTGTAGACTTTGTGATGTTAGATGTTGATGAGGATGTTGAGGTTCCATTGATACTTGGGAGGTCATTCATGTGTACTTCCAAAGCTCTCATTGACATGGACGGTGGGGAATTGACATTAAGGGTTGGAGATGACAAGTTGATATATCGCCTCGCTGAAGCAATGCGACATTCTCTTAACTTTAATGATACTTTGTATTTTCTTAACACCACTAATGAGTTGATTGATGATTATGTGTAGGAAATGTGGTGTCCGGAGCCATTAGAGGGGTGGCTAGATAAAGAAGTGGAGAATGAAGAAATTTTATCACTTGGTCTAGAGGACAAGGTACAACCTACTCCGAGAGCAATAAAGAGGATGATCCAAAAGCTTAAGAGGATAAGGAGACGCCACAAGAAGCACCCTAATGCTAGTGGGGAGGAGCATTCATGAAGTGAGGGTGTCAAACCCTTATTTGGTAACAAACTCGATCATTCATCCTCTAACCTGCAAAAATTATGCTCATCATGCTTTCAAGTTGTAGGTAAGAGGGTGAATTTTCTTCATGAACCCCCGTGAGGTAAGAGTGCGTATATGAAGCTTAGTGACATTAAACAAGCGCTTCTTGGAGGGAACAAAAGTCTTTATTGCTTTTCTAGGTCTTAGTTTAGTTTCTGCATGAATAAATGCCTAGTGTCAGTGTTTTGAACATAATATGCTATTGTTATGATTTTCTCGTGGATCATTGGTGTTTTATCATGTTTCAATGTGATTGGCGAAGTTTTAGGTCGTTTGAGCGAGTTTTCATGAGTTTCTAGTCAATTTTTCACTGAATTCACAGCTTCTATACGTTGTATTTGACTTGTAGAATTTTTCTATAGAAGCTGCAGGTTTTTAAGCAATCCAGAGAAGACACACGGCAGTGTGGAAATTCCACACAGGCATGTGTTTCCTTTAAGAGCTCATCTTCTCCATCTCGAGAAGACACAGGGTGAGGGCCCTTGTGAGTAACCCTGTGAAGGGCATACGCCCGTGTGGAATTTCCACAGGGGTGTATGGATCTCTGTAGAGCAAACCTTTTCCATCCCAAGAAGACACAGGGGCATGTGGCTGCCCGGCCTGTGAGTACCCCTATGAATCCACACTCCTGTGTGGAATTTCCACAGGGCCGTGTGGAAATGATAAGTGCTTGTGTGATAAGAATGTGAAGTATTTCTTTTCTTATGTTGAGCATTACTTTTATCAGGTTTTAGCGCTAATATGTTTGCATTTATGTTACTTTCATGCACATAGGGTTGTGAAGCCGAATGTTAGAGAAAGAAGCCAATATAGATCGTGAATGCACCATTTGGAGAAAATCTTGAGAAGGATCAAACGTGAAGACATAAGTCAGGTTCAAGATGAGAGAATGTGTGCCAACCTCCTCGTAGTCAAGTCAGCACAATGATTTGGAGGGGCACAAAGGTAGTCACATTCAAGTATTCCGGCTTGTGCATGTATAGCATGATCTCCACCAATATAGTCGTTTATCGAAGAAGTAAAGCGATCTACGACGTAAAAGTGTGCCCGTTTAAGTTATCTTGATGAGAATATGGATTCGAGAGTATTTTGGGTAGTACTGTAGGAAAAACACCGTAGTAGTTCACTGTAGCAAATACTGTTCACAGTCGGCTGAGAAAAGTGATTTCAAGAGAATCCACACGCCGTGTGGAAATTCCACAATCCCTTGCATTAATTCCACACGTCCTGTGGTGAATCCACAGGGGCGTGTGGATTCCCCATTCTAGCCCTATTTAAAGGCCGATTTCAGCCCCTAATTTCAGCATTCTTTTCTCCATCTTTTTCCTAACTTAAGAGAGGACGGCGGCTAGGGTTTGGAGAGCTATTGGCCAGGGATTGGAAGAGGTTCTATGGCTCTGACATCGCACTCCGTTTGGAAGAAGGTTAGTGGGAGAGCTTTCGTCGGCACCAATCCGGCGAGGTGTATCCTAGGCCGGACAAAGGGACCCTTGGATGAGTAGAGGCTTCTCCACAAGACCATCGTCATGACTATCGAGGGGATTTTTTTTGGATTACTTATTTTTATATTTAATTTCATTGATTGTAACTAGCTCCATGGAGAGCTAACCCCCTAGTGGGTAATTGGATTTGTGAACCCTAGGATGTATTTGTTTCATTAACCCTTGTTATTATGCTTTCATTAATTGATGTTTTATTTGAATTCCAATCTTGAATGCTTGATTGATTAAATGCTCCCTTAGAGTGACACTAGGGTTGAGAGTTCACCTTGGTAACCCTTGTGAGTGAGTGACACACCACGAGAGTTAGACAAAGCTAGATTGGGGAGGGTTGAGAGGGTGAGTCGAGTGGTAGCAGAGCGTCCCCTTTCCCCTCTGGTGTGATTTATCCTACCTCTACTTCCTCGAGTTCTTTGCGGTTATAGTAGAGTGAATGGGCTAAGAGATGACCTTCCGCTGGGGCTTACTTGCGGAGGCAAAGGAGTGAAGCGTTGAATGGATTTTAGCACCTAGGGCTTAATTGTGACTAGGGACCTTCCACCTGGACCAAAGGATTAGGTCTACATCTAGGAAGAGGATTTATCACTTGGAATCCCTAAAACTCATTGCGATTCTGTACGAGTACGAGGTTGAGAGATTGTTCAATTTCTCCTCCGAGACATGTATAGAGTTAGGCATGGTTGGCCTTAGATTTGGAACCATGTATTGAAGGATCTCCATGACTCATTAATGCATTAGTTAGAAAGCATAATAGAGGGTTTTGCACTTGAAATGATTGTCCTAAGCGGAACAATATCCGGGTACCGCATTTATATCGATTGCCTTACCTCCCCTTTACTTGTGCTATCTTTCTTGTCTCTTTTACTTTTGTTACATTACATTTTGTCACACAACTATTATTCACTTTTTGCTTAGTTAAGAAACAATTTAAGTGTTTTTATTCCCTACTCTTTGTGGATACGATACCCACTCATCTGGATTTATTACTTCGACAAACCCGTGCACTTGCAGGACATACGCAAGGGGCGTTGTCAAGAACACTTAAGAAAAGTTTTGAGAGAATAGAGAAGCCACAGGGGCGTGTGGGTACCCTTGTGGGTCAGGCACACGGGCGTGGGTAATTTCCATACGACCGTGTGGATGCGTTCAGCGGCCAAAGTGGCCATTCCGAGAGCACATAGGGGCGAGTGGATGCCCTTGTGAAGTTCCCATGTGAAGGCACACGGGCGTGGGTAATTTCCACACACCCGTGTGGATGCACAGAACATAAAAGGCTGCGATTTCGCTTTATAATCTACTTGTGCCTCTTCATATTTTAAACACCTCCACACTGAAAGAACATTTTCCTTCATCTTTCCGACTTTCTCTCCATCTATTTAAAGAGTTTTGGTTTGTTTTCCGGCTGTATTCGAAGTTTTTGACTCTTACTTCGTCGGTAAGCTTCCCTTTCTCGTTTCCTCGCCCTTTTTTTCTTTTGTTTAATGTGCTGGATTTTGCTTGGATTTCATGTCTAAAGTGTGGTGAATACTTATATGATGTATTTAGTGCCTTTTTGCGATATATTGTGGATTTTTCTCAAGCCTCAGCCGTACTGTTATTGCGCCCCAAAGATTCACATGGGCGTGTGGAATTTCCACACGACCGTGTGGATTTCTGCAAAATTGCTTTTTAAGAAATTGGCCAGCAAACGTCCTAGTCACGCTAGATTCAAGCATTTGTCGAAGCTCAAGTTTGGCCAGTCGCACTGTCCAAACTTGAGTGCTTTGAGGGAGATTCCGTTTGGGCGATGAGATGGCACAGGAGGTGGATGAGCTCCTCTTTGTGGGTAGTTGGTGATGTCTATTGTCCATCTTTGAGCCAGCTATCCGTATGTTAATATTGGAGGTGCTTGCATCTTTTTGAGTTTGACCGATCATACTCCAGTTTCACGAGCATCGATGCTATACAGTTTAAAGCTTTCGGCTAGTACTATGGCATGAAAGTGACGCAGTTTTCTATGCAACTCGGTCTATATGATGAGGACTACATTGACATTAAGGGGTATGAGTAGTTATCGACCGACTATCTTGGTAGTTAGACTACGTAGCGCACTTATATGATGCTATGTGGCTAGGGATAGTATGAGCCTACATACCTCTCTCGACCGGCCTATAGATTTATCCACGCCATTCTCAGCCGATCCGTGAACGATCGTGGTGATAGTACAAAAGTTCTTAGTTGACAGGAGCGACTGTATTTGTATTCGATGGTATAGAGCAAGCCACTCCACCTGGGACACATTATGGGTGAGTACCTACGTCACCAGGGACAGTATGCCAGAGTGGGAGTATTATTCTCAGGCCCGTACATCACTAAACTCATCATGGGGATGGGTTTGCTCGAGGTGATCAGAGGGTCCGAGAAGATCATCGTTTCATCTCCTCCCAGCTTGGAGACTATGAGACTTATGGATTTGGTGTGCAGATATGGGCCGAGCACCTATTTGATGATCATGCCACCACCAAAGATAGCCGAGGGTGAGGATGATGAGGCAGAGGGATCCCAACCTGCTCCTTAGCCACAGCAGGAGCAGATGGACACCGAGGCACCCCTTGCAGCACAGGAGCCATCTCTAGTGCGTATTTTGCGTCATCTCGAGCCCATGATCATTTTGAGGGGCTCGAGAGTGTCTGAGGACTATTACAGACTAACTTGGCTAAGGTTCATGTGGCTCAGGCTGCAAACCATGCTAAGGTGATGGTGTGTCTCAATACTCATTCATTAAAACTTATGAAAACTCAAGTTCAACACCTAAGGGACTGTTTTAGCATTGTTTTGGTTTGAATTTAAAAAAAAAGAATAATTTGTTTATACATTGGGGATGGGAAGAGCTATCACCTATGAAGTATGAAGATACTCTCATAAGTCGAATACTAGTTATGCCCTAATGAGAGAAAGAGCTATCTAATAGGATGAGTGAAAGCTACTACCCTGGTAGAAAGAGCTACCACCTCGAAAGTATGAAAGCCACCTTGGCGTCCACCTAGGAAAAGGCTACCTTAGAGGATGTGTGAAGCTACTACCTTCTCTTTTTGTTTTTAAATAAGTCCTCTTTAATAAGAACTTTGAGGAGTACATGTTAGGTTGACTTAAGTGAGTTTACACACACTTACACAATATTCGGTTTGTTATCCTTTTTTATTTAAGTTTTTAGCTAGAGCAATGATGTTGCCTATTTAATTTTTAAATTTTCCATGCTTTTAGAATGCCACTTTTGCATACTTTTGGTAAACCTAAGGCTGAGTACTTTCAATTTGTCCTCTTAGATGCTCTAATGTTTTATTTTTGCTTGAGGAAAAGTAAAAGCTTAGGTGTGGGGGAGCTTGATAAGTGCTTGTGTATAAGTATTACTAAGTAGACTTTTTATACATTGAGCATCACTTTCATCAGATTTTATGTCTCATTCATGTGTATTTGTGTTCTTTTGTGCATTTAGGTTGTGGAGCCAAGTTTGGAAGAAAGGAAGCAAAAATAGATTATGGACGCAATTGTTGAGGAAACTCTTGGACCGAATAAGGATCAAGGCACAAGTTGTGCTCATAGATATGTGGGTGTGTGCCAACCTCCAAAATGTTCAAGTGAATACACAAAGTGGAGGGGCACAAAGGCAGTCACACTCATTTGTTCCAACTTGTGTAACATTGTCAAGAGCTTCATTGATGTGTTCTCCGCAAGTGTACGGGTCACACACAAGTAATACAGTGGTACATTAAAAGGGGTAGGATTGTCGAACCTTAAGGACTGGGACTTAAAGTACTTATCTATCTTCTGATGTCTAGTTAAGCAAAGATTGAGGTGAAATTGAATTAAGAATCAATAGTGAAAGAGTGAATGATGATAGAAATTGGGGGATTAGGATTGTGTTATCAACAACAAGAAAGCAATGCCCCGGGATGATCCCTATGAGTTATAGTATGTTGACTTGATTATAATGGTTACCAGGTACATTCTATGATTCAAGTATATGCCCTAAAACAATGTTGCATCTATGGTTCTCAAACACACCAAGTTATACCAAGATAACTAGATTACCAAGGCACTTGTGCAATTCAAGAAATCAATATATGCAAACACAAGATTAAACACAAGAAACTCAAAGAACTCCGTAATAATTAACAATCATGTAGTCAAAGAATACAAAACCATGTAGTTCAACATCTCGGGGCAACATAGACGATTAGCCACTTATGAATGGGTACAACAAGAAAGACATAAATGAATGGTAAGAAAAAGAAGACATGACTGCCTTCCACTCAAGATGATCTTCATTGTCAAGCTCCGTATGCTCAACCCCACTTCTTTTATGCCTCCAACTCCTCCTTGATCCCCTTAGAGTGTGTGGTGAAGCCTCATCTTCGCCCTCTTCAATGTCCTCCCGGTGGAGAGTTGATTCCCTGGACAAAGATGAAAGCAAAACCCTAAAAAATGGAGTTAAAGGGCTATCTTCGAGCTTGACACAGTCTAAGCATGATCGTGCTTCGACCGTATTTCCATGGGTTGCCTTTGAGTAAATTAGCTAAGTGTTCACCTAAGATATCAGTGTGAGATAGTGCGGTCGTGCTTGGTGCATGTTTCCATGCACATGATCGTGCTAGGAGCCACCAGCACGTGCTTCCCCCGTTGAGAAGAACAAAAACTCCAGCCTAAGATATTCAGGAGAAGGGACACGATCGTGCTTCGACCATGTTTGTGTCGGTGTCACACCCCTACAAGCCTTTTCACTTGATCCGCACTAAACTGGGAGATTCACTTGGACAAAGCACGACTGTGCTCTGCTCGTGTTGAGCTTGAACACTTAGCATTTATTTCACTCATCACCTCTGACCTGAAGAAAAACTTGGACTTCTTAAACAAAGGGAAAGCAACAAGGGTTAGGAACAATAAGGATACTCAATGAATGGCTACACTCTTACTTTTAAGGACTTGTGTGTGTGCACACCCTAAATCTAAATTGAGTGCCTCACCGATCTCAGGTTTCAGCCTAGCAAAATTAAACCTACAATTCACTATTTACAATGGGTAGTAGCTTCATACACCCTAGAGATAGCTTCCTCTCCCGGTAGGTCATCAAATGTACACTTGTAATAATGAAAATTCGACTACTCAAGAGAATCTTTCACTCATCTAGGGTGATAGCTTTTTCTACCATCTTTTCACAAAGGTTTTACAAATAACCGGTAGGGCATCCCACATGGGATCCAACTTTCCATGTTTTTTTTAAACACAAGAAAACATGCAACTCCACAATTAGCGTTGAGTGATAAACTTAAGCCTTCGAAGTAAGAGCAAGATTACAATATGGATCTCAAGTAATTAACTAACACACAAGTGTTTCCCTAAGGTTAAGAAGCTCAACATGTCATCGATCATAGACCATCATCGGTTAAACACTCATCTCTAGCAAAGCAAGCATGCAACCCTCCCCCACACTTGAATAATACATTGGTCTCAATGTAAAATAGTGCGCATGAAAAAACACAATGAAAACATTAAAAGATAGAGGGGGTTGAAGAAAACTTTACAGAACACGGAGAGTGATGTTGCAACTCTCAACGTGTGTGCTATTCAACTCCAAGCATCACACAATTCCTGAAAACAATGGAGGACACAAGTAAAGCTCCCAAAATATGACAATATATAAAAGATAGGAAAGACTAAAAAGAAACTACAACTACAACAATATTAAGATAATCAAACCAAAATCTAGTAGGGGACTCCCCTTGCTAACTGACAACAAAAGGAAAAAGATAAAAAAAATGAACCAACTAACAAAGAAAAATAAAGAAACATAAAATGAAGGGTAGATGCTAGTGGCACAGCTGGACTCAGAAAAGTGCACTCCCAGTGCTGGAATCACTGTCGAAACTAGTAGAATCCCCCTGACACTCCCCTAAATCAGAAGTGTCGACCCTGATGTGACAAACGGGGCGCTTAGGGGAAATTCGCACTCCAAGATGCTCACTGATCCAAGTGACATTCCTTTGTAGTTACCGAAATGCTGTTGAAGAACAAGTAATTTGATCCGGAGTGCGGGGAGATGATCATGCTCTCGGGCATGATGCGGCAGTAGGTTGTGGTGGAACAAGGGTGTCATCAGCTACCGGGGGTACATCAGAAGTTGCAGTCGATGTAGTAGATTGACGAACTCTATACTCCACTCACCTAGCAGTATGAACATGCTACAACATCCCCATCAACCTCAAAGTCTCCAAGGACATTGTTGCAAATCCCCCGACAATCGTCATACATTCGGTCCCCTAAAGAAGGCCCATATGTCTGATAATGCGGGTAATGTAGGGGCCAACAAATAGGGCTCCAATGTGGGGATCGGTCCCCTGATGTGCAATGGAAACTACCACCTCATATCCCAAATACAAGTGGAACCCTCCCACCATGCTCAATAAAAAGTCAAAGTCACGACAACTGACTACCCCGGTACTATCGCCACGTCTAGTAAGAGAATGACTAAGGATATAATGAATGTACCGAAGTGCTAGAGAATGGAGAGTGGTGGCCTTGGTCTGACGAGGATCATAAACAGGTGCAATGCTTAGTCGTCGCCAAACCTCCTCCACAATATCCCCAGGTGGCCGAGAAATCAACAATTCCTCATAAGCAGGAGTTCGAGTGGACTCCATATCATATAGTCCTAGACGGACGGAGAACTCTGTACGGCTCATCCGCTGCAAGGCACCATAAACTTAGAATTGTATGAAATCGGCTCGATGGAATACGATAGTGCCGCGGGATAACTCAAAAGTACATAACATCTCGAGGGAAAACTACCCCGACACTAAAATACCTCTGAATTTCTTCCTCAAGTCCCACCTCCCAAAGGACATCCCAATCAATCTCCCGGGACTCACCAAATTGGCGACGGGACAAACAAGTGTATCGCTCCTAATGCACTATAGTATGAAATCTAGGGGTGTAATCAGCATCATAAGAGGGTACCTCCGACAGAGGTCACTTTGAAAGGTTGCTTGGAAGGCCAGGCTGATGTATACTTCTTCGGCATTATCTGTAAAAAAGAGGGGTGAAATCAGTATGAGAACCATAGGAAAATAGGCAGAGCACGATCATGTAAACTGCACGGAAAGCGTGTTGTATCAGAGGACACGATCATGTACCATACTCTTCTCTTGCATAAACGAGGGGACATTATCATGCCAGGATTCGAAATATGATCACGTCCCGAAAAAATCATCGTCCCATAAGGAAGTATAAAGCAACCAACTCGAAAATCTCTCAACAACATTGAAGGAAACAACAAGCATTGATCCTTGTGAGCCCGGTCATCCAAAAAACAAACAAATAGAAGATAAGACGATAGCAAAACTCCGAATGAACACCAAATATAGAGCCAAGGGCTTACCGAATCAGAAGATTAAAACAATGATAGAGTGGAATCACGATCCGACAATAAACAAGACAAACTTCTCAAAAACAAAAAAATAATCAAAGAAAAGGAGAGGAACAACTGAAGAAATAAAGTGAAACAATGCTGCTAGGTTTTAAAGTGAAACGGTGGAAGCCGATCGGTCGTGACCAAGCATGTGCAAAATACTTGCGTGCTCGGAGCACTCAGTAGTTAGGCTCTGAGATCAAAGCAAGAACGACCGTGCATAAGATGTGTCTCTCCCTCTGAAAATCTCAGGAAAACTTTTCAAAACCTCTCAGAATGAGACACGATGTTGTCAAGCACATGACATTTGTGCTTACCCTCCTAGCACATTCGTGCGCTCACGACAAGCCTCCACCTAAAATTCTCAGGAATGAAATGTGAACCAACTAGAAGGGAAATACGAGCGTGCACAGATCATGCTTATCATGCTGAAGCTCAAGGCACGCTCATGTTTGACTCGTGCTTGCCCTGAAAAGGGCATAGAAAGGAGTTCTCCTTCTCAAAAATTGATCAAACAAAGATTACAAAATTAACTTGTGAAGATACCATGTTGACAAAATCAGGAAAGCACACAAAGAGAGTCCAACAATTAAGAAACCGCAGTGAAAGTGGTGATAAAGACAAGAAAACAATGACAAAAGAAAACATGAAAATGAAAAACTTGGGTTACCTCCCAAGAAGCGCTTATTTAACGTCATTATCTTGTCATACCTATTACACACTCAGGGAGGCTCATGACATCGAGGCCTCACATCACCACCTGGGATACAGAAGCAAGATTATGGCAGTAATGAATTAATGAAACTTGCCTCACTGAAAGTCCATGAATTTGGATGATTAAGAGTGGGTAATAAGTTGGGTGGCTTCATCTTTTTGTTGACCACTTTCTTCCACCAACGAGTTTCTCGTGAGAATTTCTTCGTCGATGACTCGGAAAGTGCGGTTGCTTCAACCCTAGCCACATCAAGACATTGTAAGTCCTCCACTCCCTCATCCATACCCACATCTTCAAAGGGTCGTCTTCAAGTAGTTCTAATAATTCATCATTTATGAACTTGTCCTGCACATAATCAGCAACTAAGTCGTCAATAGCTTCCACAAAATAACAAGTATCATCAAAGTCCATCGTGTAACGCATAGAATCACGGAGCTTGAAAATCACTTCATCTTCCCCTACTCGCAGTGTCATACGACCATCCTTGACATCAATAAGAGCCTTGGATGTAGCCAAAAATGGTCTGCCCAAAACTAACAGCACCTCAACCTTGTCATCAACATCCAGAAGCACGAAGTCCACTAGAGAAATGAATTTATCCAACTTCACCAAAACATCTTCAATGATTCCGTGGGGTTGTCTGATAGACCTATCGGCCAATTGCAGTGTCATCGGAGTGGCCTTTGGCTCCCCAAGTCCAAGCTTTTGAAATATTTTATTGGGCATGAGATTTATGCTTGCCCCCAAATCAGCTAGTGCCTTTTCATTAATCAACCCACCAATTGTGCAAGGAATGATAAATCCTCCCGGGTCCTTTTCCTTCTTGGGGAGAGAGTTTGTGATCAATGGTGAACACTCCTCACTAAGTGTTACTGATGACACGTCTTCTAGTTTTCTCTTGTTTGTGAGCAACACCTTAAAAAATCTAGCATATCTCAGCATCTGCACAAGAGCTTCAACAAAAGGAACGTTGATGTGTAAGGTCCTGAACAGGTCGAGAAATTTGTTATATTACTCATCTTGTTGATCTTTTTCATTTTCATAGGGTAGGGGAGTTTAGGTTGAAACACGGGCCGTGCACTATTCTCCTTAAACTCCTCCATTGTCTTCACTTTTTCACCAATCTAGGCCTCAAGGTTAACAATGTTCGATGGCTCAACTTCTTTTTTGGGTTTCTTGCCAGCAAAAATTGGGAGCTTCTTACCACTTCTTAATGATACGCCCTTAAGGGATTCCTTCGGGTTGATCTCAGTGTTACTAGGAAGTGACCCCGGAAGCCTCTCTTCAATTAATTTTGACATTTGAGCCATATGGTGCTCTAGATTCCATACTATGGCAGTAGTGTTCTTGATCATCTCTTCATGATTTGAAAGACAGCTCTCTGTATCCTTCATGAATTGACTAAGCAATCTAGTGAGTTCAGTAATTAAATTTGAAGAGAACGAGGGCTGTGATGATTGTGTCCTTAGTGGAGGAGTTCTATTTTGTTGACCCTGCCCTTGTCCTGATTGGTTCCATGAAAAGTTGGGATTGTTTTTCCACCGTGGATTGTAGGTGTTACTATATGGGTTGCTTTGGAATCGGCGATTATGTGCAACAAAATCCACCTGTTTAAACTGACCTGCACCCATATCAACAGAACCAATAGTCTCGCATGGGGGCACCCAACTATCTCCAGATGGTCCACTACTGACACACCCCTTGCGTGTGTGTACTGCAAGTGCATGGTTTATCGAAGTAATAAAGTACCCCGTGAGTGGGTAGTCATATCCACAATGAATAGTTATTAGGAAGCAAGTAATAATGTTATTTAGCTATCAAGCGAACAAATTTATGATTTAAGTGAATGATAAGTGCTTGTGTGTTAAGAATGCGAAGTATTCTTTCCTTACGATTAGCAGACTTTTATCAGGTTTAAGCGCTAATACATGTGTATTTGTGTTCTTTGGCGCATGTAGGGCTGTTAAGCCGAATGTTAGAGAAAGAAGCCAATGTTGATCATGAATGCAATATTTGGAAGAAATCTTGAGAAGGATCAAACGAGAATACATAAGTCGGGCTCAAGATGGGAGAATGTGTGCCAACCTACATGTATTCAAGTTAGCACAATGATTTGGAGCGGCACAAAAGCAGTCACATTCGAGTATCCCGGCTTGTGCTTTAATAGCAAGATCTTCACCAATGAAGCCATTGTTGAAGAAGCAAAGTGACCTAGGATGTAAATGTGTGCCCGTTTATGTTACCTCGATGAAAACATTGATTTAGGAGTGTTTCTAGTCGGCACTGTACTGTAGCAATTCATTGTAGTAGGTACTGTTCATAGCCGGCTGAGAAAAGTGAATTCCAGAGAATCCACACGGGCATGTGGAAAATTATCCATGCCCGTGTGAAAATTCCACACGGGCCGTGTGGAGAATCCACAGGGGTGTGTGGATTCCCCATTCTAGCCCTATTTATGGCCGATTTGAACCCTGATTTTAGCATTCTTTTCTCCATCTTTTCTCCAACTTGAGAGAGGGCGGCGGGTAGGATTTGGAGAGGTATTGGCTAGGGATTAGGAGAGGTTCTACGGCTCTGACATCGTGCTCCGTTTGGAAGAAGGTTAGTGGGATAGCTTTCATCAGCACCGATCTGGCGAGGTGTATCCTAGGCCCGACAAAGGGACCCTTGGACGAGTAGAGGCTTCTCCACATGATCATCATCATGACTATCAAGGAGGTTTCCTATGGATTACTTGTTTTTACATTTGATTTCATTGATTGTAACTAGCTCCATGGAGAGCTAAACCCCCTAGTGGGTACTTAGATTTGTGAACCCTAGGATGTATTTGTTTCATTAAACCTTGTTATATTGCTTTCATTAATTGATGTGTTAATTGAGTTCCAATCTTGTATGCTTGATTGTTTGAATACTCCTTAGAGTGACACTAGAGTTGAGAGTTCTTTATGGCAACCCTTGTGAGTGAGTGACACACCACGAGAGTTAGACAAATGCTAGATTGGAGAGGGTTGAGAGGGTGAGTCAAGAGGTAGCAGAGCGTCCCCTTTACCGTCCGATGTGATTTATCCTACCTCCATTTCCTCAAGTTCTTTGCGGTCATAGTTGAGTGAATGGGCTAAGGGATGACTTTCCACTGGGGCTTAATTGCAGAGGTAACGGAGTGAAGTGTTGAAGTGATTTTAACACCTAGAGCTTAATTGTGGCTAGGGACCTTTCACCTAGACCAAAGGGTTAGGCCTACATATTGGAAGATGATTTATCACTTGGAATCCCTAGAACTCATTGTGATTCTATACGAGTGCGAGGTTAAGAGATTGTTCAATTTCTCCTCTAGAACATGTATAGAGTTAGGGATGGTTGACCTCTGATTTGGGATCATGTTTTGAAGGATCTCCACGACTCATTAATGCATTAGTTAGAAAGCATATTAGAGGGTTTTTGCACTTGAAACGATTTTTTGCACTTGTGCCATCTCTCTTGTTTCTTTTACTTTTGTTTACATTACATCTTGTTACAAAATAATTATTCACTTTTCGCTTAGTTAAGTAACAATTCAGGTATTTTTATTCCCTACTCCCTATGGATACGATACCCACTCATTTGGGATTTATTACTTCGACAAACCCGTGCACTTGCGGGACATACGCAAGGGCCGTTGTCAGTGAACAATATCAATGCAAATAAAATAAAGAAAAGAGAAAGGAAATAAAATAGGAATAAGGAGAGATAGTCGATAGAGAGATGGGGTACCCAGACATTGCTCACCCTAGGACTATTGTTTCATGTGCAAGACTAATTATTATGCCTCCTAACTGATGTTTAATGAGTCATGGAAATCCAAAGACACACAGTCTTAAACCTAAGGTCACCTATGACTAATCCTACACTATGGCCCCGCAGAAAAGAATGCTCTCGACGTCTCACACTGTATAAGGTTGATTAAACCTCTGGGGACTCCAAGTGATAAACCTATTCCCTAATATAAATCTATCCCTTTGGTCCATGCAAAAGACCCATAGTCACGATTAAGCCCCAGCACTAAGGATTACTTGAACACTTCACTCTATTGCTTGGGCAACTAAGCCCCAGTGGAGTTTGTGTCTTAGCACTTCACTCTATCATGGCCGCAAAAGAACTCTTGGAGCGTGGAGGTAGGATAAACCACATCGGAAGGAAAAGGGGACATTCCTCTACCTTTTGACTCATCCTCTCGATCCTCTCCAACCTTACTTTGTCTAACCCTAATGAAGTGTCACTCATTTAGAACGATTGCCAAGATAGATTCTCAACCCTAGTGTCACTCTACGGGAAAATCAATTCAACAAGCATTTAAGGATGAAACTCAATTAGAACATCAATTAAAGAAACATAATGAGAGTCAATGAAATAACATCATCCTAGGGTTTACAAGTCCAAGCACCCACTAAGGGTTTAGCTTTTCATGGAGCAATACAAAAGCAAATATGAAATCAAAGAGTAAATGCATGCAATCCATAGATAAAACCCCATTGTAGTCTGTATAGATGGTCTTGTGGAGTCGCTTCGTCTTCTCCAAAGGTTCCTTTGTCAAGCCTAGGCACACCTCACCGAATCGATCCCGACAAAAGCTTCCCCAATAGCTCTCTTCCAAAGGAATACGATGTCAAGAACCGTAGAACCACTACAAAAACATAAGCAAAGCCTCTCCAAACCCTAGCCATGAGCGCCTCCAAAGGTAGGCAAAAGATGGGGAAAAAGATGTCCAAAGAATCATCAAAAAGCGGTATTTAAAAGGGTAGGAATCGGGCATCCACACGGCCATGTGAATTTCCAGGTCTTCATTTCCTGTGCTCTGGAACGATAACTGCTACAATGATTTGCTACATTGTTTTGTTACAGTAAATCGCTACAGTCTTTACCAAAATGCTCCCGAATCCATTCTTTTCATCGAGGCCACATGAATGGGCACACATCTATGCGGTAGATCGCCTAGTGTCTTTAATGAAACCACATTAACAAAGCTCTTGCTAATGTTGCAAAAGTCGGAACATATAAGTGTGACTGCCTTTGTGCCCCTCCACTTTGCGTATTCACTTGAGCACAATGGAAGTTGGCATACACCCACATGTCTTTGAGCACAACTTGTGTCTTCATCCTTGTTCGATCCAAGTACTTCATCAACAAATGCATCCACGATCTACTTTTGCTTCTTTTTCTTCTAAACTTGTCTCCACAACACTAAACGCACAAAAGAACACAAATACACATGCATAAGTGATAAAATCTGATAAAAGTAATGCTCAATGTGAGAAAAGTATACTTCGTATTACTTATACACAAGAACTTATCAACTTCTTGAGGAGATCGATTGCATTACATCTAACTACTTCGTGATGGCTTCAACCAGTGCCGCCAATGTGGTTACAACATCGACTTGGTAAATCCAGGCTGCCTTGACTGGTTTGCTTTGCTCTGAACTCCATTGGTAGCTGTTACTTGCCATCTTTTCGATCAACGTATATGCTACACTTGGTTGCTTGTTGCATAATGATCCCCCCGAGGCTGCATCGAGCATTTTCTTGGTAGATATGTTTATACCAATATAAAAAATATGGATTTGCATCCATTCCCCAATTCCATGCGGTGGGTACTTTCTTAGCATTTCCTTGTACCTTTCCCAAGCATCGTACAAGGATTCGGACTCAAACTGTGTAAAGGACGAGATGTCGTTTCTCAATAAAAAGAAAATGAACAAGAAGGAAAATATTCACAAATATAGACAATATGATCAAACTAAATCACCAGAATCCAAATTTTCCTAAAAGTTGCTAGTCCCCGGCAATGGCGCCAAAAACTTAATGTATTCTCCGCAAGTGCATAGGTCAAACACAACTAATATAGTGGTACCCCGAAACTGGTAGGGTTGTAGAACCTTAGGGACTGGACTTAAAGTACTTATCTATCTTCTGATGTCTAGTTAATCAAAGATTAAGGTGAAATTGAATTAAGAATTAATAGTGAATGATGATAGAAACTAGAGGATTAGGATTGCGTTATCAACTACAAGAGAGCAATGCCCAGGGATAATCCCTAGGGGTTATAGTATACTAACTTGATTATAAAGGTTACCAGGTACATTCTATGATTCAAGTGTATGCCCTAAAGCAATGTTGCATCTATGGTTCTCAAACACACCAAGTTATGCCAAGATAACTAGATTACCAATGTAGTTGTGCAATTCAAGAAATCAAGATATGCAAACATAAGATTTAACACAAGAAACTCAAAGAACTCCATAATCATTAATAATCAAGTAGTCCAAGCATACAAAACCGCATAGTTCGATATCCCCGGGCACTGTGGACGGTTAGCCCCTCATGGAAGGGTACAACAAGAAAGACATAGATGAATGGTAAGAGAAAGAAGACATGACTCCCTTCTACTCAAGATGATATTCCTTATTGAGCTCCGTATGCTCAACCCCACTTCTTTTGTGGCTCCAACTCCTCCTTGATCCACTTAGAGTGTGTGGTGAAGCCTGATCTTCACCCTCTTCAGTATCCTCCCGGTGGAGAGTTGAGTCCCCGGACAAAGATCAGATTAAAACCCTAAAAACTGGAGTTAAAAGGGCTATCTTCAAGCTCAACATGGTCTAAGCATGATCGTGCTTTGACCGTGTTTCCATGGGCTGCCTTTGAGTAAATCAGCTAAGTGTTTGCGTGAGATTTTTAGTGGGAGAAAGCGTGTGTTTCCATGAACATGATCGTGCTAGGAGCTACCAGCAAATGCTTTCCCCATTAAGAAGAATAAAAATTCCAGCCTGAGATATTCAAGGGGAGGGATACGATCGTGCTTCAACCGTGTTCATCTTAGTGTCACACCCCTGCAAGCTTCTTCACTTGATCTGAACATGACTGGAAGATTCAAGGGGACAAAGCACGACTATGCTCTGCTCGTGTTGAGCTTGAACACTTAGCATTTCTTCCATTTTTCTTCATCAAATGACCTAATTTACTTCTAGTTACATCGAGCTCCTCAATTCCTACATCATTAACAAACATACCCAGAATAGCACTACATATATACAAAAAAGTGTTATAAGACAAGCAAAAGTTTGAATTGAGGGTAAGAAAACATGATATGAATTGCACTCATTATTCATCAATGTGTTTGAAAGCACGATGCGACATGATCTACCGCATGAATGTGTGCCCAATCATGTGGCCTCGATGAATAAACTGAAGTCGGGAGTACTATAGCTAAAGTAATATAGCAGTTCGCTGTAGTAAATCATTGCACGCAGGAAAATTAAAGCTTGGAAATCCACACGCCAGTGTGTAATTTCCATAGGGGCATGTGGATGCCCGATTTCAACCTTTTAAATACAGCTTTGAGAGTTTAATTTAGGGATCTTCTTCCTATCCTTTGCCTATCTTTTGGGGAGAGCACGGCTAGGGTTTGGAGAGGTTTTTGCTAGGATTTTGGAGCGTTCTTACGGCATTCGACATCAATTTCCTTTAGAGGAGAGTTATTGGGGGAGCTTCTAAGGGCTTTGATTTGGCGGGGTGTGCCCTAGTCTTGACAAAGGAGTCTTTCGATAAGACCGGAGGGCGGGGGCGGGGAGGGGCGGGGCTCTTGAAGACCATCGACACAGATGAAAAAGGGGTTATTTCTATGGATTTCTTGCACTTATTTTTGTTTTTATCTTGGATTGTATATTGGCCCATGGAGAGCTAAATCCCTAATGGGTGCTTGGACTTGTAAACCGTAGGATGATTTTGTTTCATTGACTTCTATTATGTTTCCCTTAATTGATGTTTTAATTGAGTTTCAATCTTATGTGTTTATTGATTTTATTTCCTTTAGAGTGACACTAAGTTTGAGAATCTATATTGGTATTTCTTTTTAATGAGTGACACTTCATTAGGATTAGACTTAGCAAGGTTGAAGAGGGTTGAGAGGGTGGGTCGAGAGGTAGAGGAACATCCCCTTTCCCCTCCGACGTGATTTATCCTACCTCCACATTCCATGAGTTCTTTGTAACTAAGATAGAGTGAAGTGCTAAGAGACAAACTCCACTGGGGCTTAGTTTGCAAGAGAAACAGAGTAAAATATTGAGTAATCCTTAGTGATGGTTAGGGGTCTTTCGCCTAGACTAAAAGGTTTAGATCTAGGTTAGGGAATACGATTTATCACTTGGAATCCCTAGAGCTTCAAGCAGTCCCACACAGTGTGAAGTGTTGAGAGTATCTCTTTCTGCCGGGGCATAGTATAGAGGGCTAGTCATGGTTAGCTTAGGTTTGGGATCGTATATCTTAGGAGTCATAATATTAGTCTTGCACTTGAAACATTAGTCCTAGGGTGAGCATTGTCCGGGTACCCCAGTTTACCATTGATTGTCCTCTCCGATTATTCTTGCTTGTTCTCTTTTTCTCTTTTACTTTTCTTTACATTAATATCTTGAATTAAATCACAAATTGGTTTCCACTCTAGCTAAATAGCAATAATTTTTTTTATGAGCATCTATTCCCTGTGGATTCGACTACCCCCTCACCGGGGTATTTTATTACTTTGACGACCCGTGCACTTACAGTACACATACGCAAGGGGTGTGTCAGTAGACCACCAGAAACACTTGAATTAGAGAGATTTGGACATCATGGTATTAATTGATCATAATACTTGCATGGATTCTTTCTTGTTTTGTAGTTCTTGTTATGATAGTTGCTTGTTTGTTGTTTGTTTATTTGTTTTTGTATTTATATTTCCTTTGTGTGTGCATGATTGATGCTTTGAGATGATGTTCCTATCTACCTTGCAGGGTGGAATTAGGGCATCGAGCACACCTTCTCTCCCCATCATCTACCGGAATCATTGGAGGTCACCCCGATCTCATGGACTTCAAGACTCATGCTTTAAGACTCAGGGAAGTTCTCGAAACCCTCTTGCCATGCTTTTATTGTCTATATTATTGCATGATGCTGGTTTAGGCACATTGTGGGACAATGTGTATCTTTAAGTCGGAGATTTTTCGTGAACTTTAAAAATTTTTACTTTTGCATGCTCATTTAACCGATGATAGCCATGATTTAATGTTGAGTGCTTTTAGTACACCTAACTTGAAAGAATGATAGATATGAGTTGTTATTCTTAATGATGTTTGAAATGAAGTTTTGTTCCTCCTTTAGTGCTTTTAGTACACCTTTAGCACTCACTTCCACCTTGTTCATCCCGACTAACCCATTGCTTTGGCTAAGGTGTTAGGTTGTTAAATTCTACATTCAATGAGCATTTAAGAGCTTTTTCTTCTTTTGATCTTTTTTCTTTATCCCTAAGTAAAGTGTTGCATGAAGAAAGGTTAGGGGACATGTATATATTTGTCATCTTAGTTTGAAAAAAATATATTTTTTGAAAAATGAAAAAAATGAGTCTATGTAAGTATTGCTCTACTAATATAGCATAAAAGCGTTTATGTAGGCTGTAATAGAGTAAGTTGGGTGGCTCTTGTGCCTAATCAGCATGTGCATCCTTCGGAACGATTAAAGATTTTGTGCAGTCTACATTAGACAGACTCAAAAAAAAAATGTGATTGATCTCCTGGACTCTATCATGCATTCACTTAGAACCTATAGTTTTGATTTGTGAACCGAAAGACTCTTGGTTGTTAATTTAAGGTTTCTTTAGCAAGTCTAACCCTGGTAGTCATGGCATATGGAGTGATTAGGGAGAGCAAAGATGGAAGTATGCACACACTCATGAGAAAAGCACTCTAGGTAGGATAGGACTATCTTTACTGTGTTGATTGTTTGCAACTCATCATCTTGATTTCACTTCAATTGTGCTAGTGGAGTTCTATACTATTGAGCTTGAGGTTGTGCATTTAGTCGTTTATCTACTTGTCCCAATTTTTCAAGTTTGTTTGCTTGGGACAAGCAAACACTTAGGTGCTGGTATGTTTGATAAACACCTAAATGTATATATTTTACACATGTAGACTTTACACTTTTCACTCGTATTTTTATGATTCTATGCCCATTTTATGTTTAAATTCATTTTATTTATGTTGTAGGCATCAAAGTAGCCGAGGGAAGCTCAAGAACGCAATCGGGAGGAAATCAACACCAAAAATCGCATTCTTGGGTTCCAAGCACTGTAGTAGCACTGTAGAGAGGGATCTTTGAAGATTTCAGGCCTTGACTGTAAGCCTCACTGGTTCCATGCACCTGCATGGATGCCCGTGAGGTTCATTGAAGAATTCCAAGAGGTCATCACTGTAGCAAAAAGCACTGTATCAAATTTCTGGTAGAAATGGACAGTGAGCCTCACAGGCATCCATGCTCCTGTATGGCACCCGTGAGGCTCTGGCTGAACTCTTTAAAAACCTATCTATGGCATCATTGAGAGGGTCTTTGGCCACCATTCTCCACCATTATTAGATCTAGGGTTTTCAAGGGGCTAGTGAGGCGAATCTAAGGAGCAAGATCAATAGGAGAAGAGGGAAGCGATCAAGGAGCACATCTAGGAGTTTGTCAGCGTCGATCGGGCCGATTCTCATCACCATCTTCTAGTCTTCATCTTAGGGGAGTTTGCTTTGAGCTTTTTCTTGTATTTCTTGTTTTCTATGCTTTCTAGTTTGTTGATGATGAACTAGACTCCCAAGGTCATCGGGCATCCTATGAACCTTGGGATGAACTTGCTTTTGTGGATGTTTTGATTTACATTTATGTTATTTGTGTGGTTTATGGTTTAAGCCTTGTGAACTTTGATGTGTTGATTTGCATGAGAACTCTGTATTTCAACTTCTAGGTTGTACTTGGTAACGTGACCATCGTCTTTGTACTAGACACACTTGGCTTAGAAGGGGTTCCTGCATGAATACGCTATGACTATTGGGTATTTCATACCCCTCCAACCATTAGGGCCAGACCTAGTTTGAGTATCGGCCCTAATTAGAGATATCCCGACACTTAATGCAATCATAGGAGAATTTGGGTGGAAGCGATTCTAACCCAATACTTGTATGGGACTAGGGGTTATTGCCGTGACCATCGAGGTAACCTACTATTGGATGTCTCTTTGCCCAATCACCATTGCCTTTGTAATTTTAGCATCCCTCTATCTTTAGTAGTCCCGAGGGGATCCAGCTCGGGGACCTCTCACTTTCTTTGCTACTTGTTTCTTTAACATGCTTATGTGTTGAGTCTTAGTCCATGTGTTTGTAGTTTTCTCTTTGTTATTTTTCTTATCCTGTTTTAATCCTATATTTGGTAGACTAGACAGTGCCGTCATGGGGAAAGTAATAGCAGTTCTTTGGACCCCAGGGAAAATCGACCCTCTCTTGCTTACACGAGAGGTATTACTTGACCACCTTTGCGCTTGCGGATCTCTCATCAAGTTTTTGGCACCGTTGCCGGGGAACTCCAAGAATGCTGGGAAAACCTTTAGCTCACTAGCTCTGGTAATTTATCTTTGTAGTTATAAATATTTGTCTTTGTATGCTTCTTTCATCCTTTTGTGCATATTTATTTGTTTTCTTTTTAGTTTAAATTTTTTTTTGTAAACTTATTGATTTTTGTTTTGTTTGTTTACACAGGGCCATGGATTTTCAAGAAAAATTGTTAGCAGCAAAAAATGTATGCACTTGAGAAGTAGATGGAAGAAGCTGTAGCCATGAGAGTCATCGGGGCCATGGATTTTCAAGAAAAAAATTGTTGGCCGCAAAAATGTATGCACTTGAGAAGTAGTCGGAAGAAGCTATTGCCATGAGAGCACGCCAAAGCAATCCACACCATAATGTTTACAATCCATATTGGGCAAAGGCATCAAAATTCTTTTAACACATTATCATACTCAACAATGGGAATATCCTCACTAAGGGCTACTATAAAGAGGTTGGACAACATGTAGTCACTCTCTTAAGCTTTAGGAGATCCTTGTGATAGTTGGGCGTCTCATAGTGATCCTACTGGTTTTTCCTCTTTGAATATTGGTACAGGGCAAGTTGAGCAAGTTGACTTTATTGGGCCGAACAGACGCTATCAAAACAACCCATACAGTAGTACATACAATGCGGGTTAGAGGAATCACCCAAACTTTTCCTGAAGTCAATCCAGAAAAGGGCAAGTGCCGTAACAGCCTAGGATTCATCAACAGTGTTCAATTAACTCCTTCTCCACCAGGACCTTCTAACGAGCTCATAGCTTTGTTGACCAAGTATATCAAGGACAATGAAATCCGTCTTTCAGGGCATGAAGAATTGATGAGAAACACCAATGCCACAATGAGGAATCTGGAACATCATATGGCCCAAATGTTGAAGTTAGTTGAGGAGAGGCTTCTGGGTTCTCTTCCTAGTAACATGAAAATCAACCCCAAGGAATCTCTAAAGGTCATAACCATGAGAAGTGGTAAGCAACTTTTAAGCCCTATTTTGAAGAGGCCCGATGCTGAACCTTTTGAACCTTAATCAGAAGCTAGGCAGTCTATGATTATTGGTTTGGAGACCACAGTTGACATTGAGAAGAAAGGAGAGGAAAAAGGAGGAGCTGAGTTACCTAAGTACCAACCAAACTCCCATTATCTTGTGAAAGCAAGGAAGGACCTACAAGAAGAGCAGTACAAGAAGTTCCTTAATGTGTTCAAGACCTTGCACATAAATGTTCCATTTGTTAAGGCTCCTGCTCAAATGCTAAGGTATGCAAAATTTCTGAAGGAGCTGCTCACAAACAAGAGAAAGCTTGAGGAAGTGTCCTCTGTGACACTTAGTGTAAAGTGTTATGCCCTAATAACCAACAAGCTACACAATAAAGAAAAAGACCCCGGGGGATTTTTCATTCCTTGCACTATTGGAGGGCTTGTGGATGAGAAATCTCTGGCCGATCTTGGGCCAATATCAACTTGATGCCCTATAGAATTTTCCAAAAGCTAGGGCTCAGGGAACCAAAGTCCACGATAATGACACTACAGTTGGCCGACAGGCCCATCCATCAACCAAGAGGAATTATTGAAGATGTTTTGGTAAAGGTGGAAAACTTCATATTTCCTGTAGACTTTGTGACCCTCAATGTCGATGAGAAGGTTGATGTCCCCCTCTTTTTGGGAAGACCATTCTTGGCAACCTCAAAGGCCCTAATTGATGTCAAGGATGGTTGAATGGCATTCTAGTATGAGATGAAGAAGTAATTTCAAGCTTCGAGACTCGATAAGACACACTTTGGACTTTGATGATACTTGTTATTTTGTTGATGTTGTTGTTGATTTTTTTTTTCTGAGTATGTGCAGGACATATTCATGAATGATGAACTATCTGAGTTATTGGAAAATGACCCACCTTGAGGCAGATGGACTTGAAGAGTTGGTGGAAGAATTATGCTATCAAGACGTGGAGATCACAAGAACTCCCTTGACTCATGAGCCATCAAAGAAAAAATTCTCCTGTGCCAAGAATTTGTGGAAGCAAGTAATCCAAAGGAAAAGGAAGCCATCTGCTCCATCAATTGTATTTAACTTGATCGTCTTTTTTGAATTTTGAGTGAGATCAGTTTAATTAATACTTTAGCACCATATTCATGTAACTGCATTTGAGGTGGCCATGAGAGGTCTCGATTTCACGAACCTCCTTGATGTGTATAGGTACGTCAAGTTAGTGACGTTAAAGAAGCACTCCTTCGGAGGCAACCCAAGTGTTTTTTTTTAGTTAGTTTTATCGCTCCTCTATGTTTTGAAATGATACTTTAGCACCATATTCATGTAGCTGCGTAAATGTCTATTATGTGGATTTCTCTTGTGTATATTAATTTTTTATATAGAATTTAAGGGAGATTGCCAAGTCCTGAGTGTTTTGGGCCTAGCAGGAGTAGAGCACGCCCATGCTCAAGCTATGATTTTCTCGGTTCCTATGTTATGAAGCATTCTAGGGCGAGTACAGGCGAGCATGAGAGTGCTTACCGGTGAGCACAATTTCAGTACTTCATCTCTTGATGTCTTGGGGAACTATCCCAAGATAATCATAGGGAGGATGCACGGGTTGAGCACAACCGTGTTTCTTCCAACGCAGTCACCCTAATTGGCACGTGAGCATGCATGTGTTGTGGGTGTGATTGGTTGCAACTAGTTGGCTTCTCCTTTATCCTTAAAACCCTAGCCATCAACAGTCAGCTCTCCTCGTCGTTTCTCCTTTGCCTTCCACTCTTCCACCTTTTTCGTTCATTTTCTAGAGAGTCTTGCTGGTGCTCACCATATGTTTGTTGTTTTGCTCCTCAACTACGCACTTGTTTTTCTTAACTCCAGTAGGCATCGTAGTTTTATTTAAGGACCTTATCTTAATGATTTCATGCTCCTTATATTTGTAAATGCTTTTTGTACATTATATAGCTTAAATTAGATGAATCTTGTTAATGTTAATAGCTTCATGAGCATGCTAGTCCTTAGGTTTTTTATGGCAGAAGATCACCCCCAAAGCAAGATTTTGCCCTTCTCGAAGCATGATTTTTCTCTTGTTTTGTTCAGAGCCCAATAGCAGCTGGAGCATGCTCCTGCATTCCTAGAGAGCATAGTTTATGCGCTCCTAGCACAACCGTGCTTCTCCTAAAATCTTTAATCCTTGAACTAAACTAAGTTGTTTCTTTTATAGACTATGCCGAGGAAACACACATCGTCATCTGGGTTATCATCGTCAAAAGAGGCCTCGACTTGAGGAGCCAGCCCAATCTACTAACTTGGCACTTGTCTTCCATTTACAAGTATACCAAGATCATTACAAATGACTATCTTGACCTCTGATGTATTCTCCGTAAGTGCACGAATCATTACAAGTAATAAAGCGATACCCCTGAGGGGTTAAGTTTGTCGAACCATAGGGACAAGACTTCTAGCACTAATTACTCCTCTAGTGTCTAGCAAATCACATAGTTGGTTGAAGAATTACAAAAGATAAATAAGGAAAACAAGAAATGGATAGTACTGACGGGAAGACTAGAATTGGGTTTCGGTGCAAGAGAGCAATTCCCGGGACGATTCCTATGTGCTCGAGATATTGACTTCAATCTAGTGCCTACAATGGTACATCTAAGATCCTTGTTGGTGCTCAAAAGCTATATTGAATCTATGGCTTTCAAAAACATCAAGGGTTGCTAAGGTAACTACGACCTTCAAGCATGTCAAGTTTTGCAACTACACTAGGCAATCACAACTACAGCAATCCACGCACGTCAAGTTTTACCCAAGCATCTACACAAATCAAGCACATCAAGTTATGTAAAAACATGTTAAACACAAGAATATATTAAAACCGCATAAATAAAAGAAAATTACATTCAAGTGTCAAGAACAACATAGATCAACATCTCAGGGTTCCTCGGAATAGTTAGCCCCTCATGAATTGATGCAACTGAGAAGAAAGAAAGGAAGAACTAGGGTAAGAATTCATGGTCTCCACTTTTACAAAACTCCTCTCAATTATGTTTCAATAGCCTCATGGATGAGCTAGCTTCACTTTCCTTGAGTCATCAACTCGACCTTGATCCCTTTAGGTGGTGCGGTAAAGCTTGATCTTCATTCTCATCAATGCTCTCCCAGTGGAGAAGAAAATCCCCGAATAAAAGATGAAGAGAAACCGTAGAAGCTGGAGTTAAAAAGGGTGTTTTTGGGCTCGACACGGTCTAAGCACGGTCGTGCTTAGACCGTGCTCTCCTGTGGTGCTCTGCGTCAATCGGCTAAGTGTCAACTAGGGATATTCATAGGGAAGAAGCATGGTCAAGATTTACCCGTACCTTGCTTTAGCGGGACCATGGAAGGATCGTCCTGGGTGTACTTTCCCCGCTAGTAGATAGTGCTTCAATTCCAGAGAAAACCACTGTGTCAGACACGACCATGCCTCGACTGTGCTCGTCCTAAGAGCACCCTCCTGCTTGATCAGCTACCCAAGTAACTCCAGATAGAGAAAATTATGGGGACAGAGCATGATTGTGCTTTTCTTGTGCTTGGCTTGGACATTTAGAAAAATTCTTTATTCCTTGCACGTTTTGTCGTTGAATTCACTCCAAATTTTTTTGAGCCCAAAATTCCTGATCTATGAACAAAAACACCCAGTATAGTATTGAATATATACAAAAGGTACTAAATAGCAAGCAAAGTGTTACTTGCGAGTAAGAAAAACATGATATGAATTGCACTCATCAACCTCATTTTGGCGAATCAAGGGAAATAGATTGGGAAGTACTACATGAGGTTGGACTGGAGGATGAGGTCGATAGATGCTTAGTGCTGGAGTTTGGCGGCAGCTGTTCATGATTACCAGTAACACCTACGAACAGTTGGCACTCGAGGTGTTGGCTATATTCTAGCTATCCCGTAGTACTGTAGCCTTTCATCGTAGGGATTCGATCCAGTTTCAGGTGTATGATACATTACTTCGGATGGGTCTCACTGAGTTCTCCATTCGGCTGGGAATCTATGATGCAGAGTTTACTCGAACTCTTGCATATGATTCGCTATTGATATCCCGGCCGGTTAGAGAGTCTCAAGAGGATGCTTAGAGGACACTCAGTATTAACCCTACCTATAACCCACGTCAGTCTAAGGCTTACGCCGTCTACACTCTGACTCTGAGGTACATTCATTTCGTGCTTAGCCACACTTTGATAGGTCGGGGTGACAGTACAAGAGTTGTTAGCCAATGAGATTTCAATTTCTTGATGTCTATGCTTAACGGGTTTCAGATGCATTTGGGGTATAAGGTAGCCATCTGACACACCACTTGCATGTGTGTACCGCAAGTGCATGGTTTATCGAAGTAATAAAGTACCATGGTGAGTGGGTAATCATATCCACAAAGAATAGTGCTCAAAAACACAAGTATTATTATTTAACTATAGTGAAAACGATTGATGAGTTGTGTGAACAATATCAATGCAAATGAAAATAAAGGAAAGAAAAGAGAGAGCAATAGGAATAAGGAGAGGTAATTGATAAAAAGATGGGATACCCGGACATTTCTCACTTTAGAATTATTGTTTCAAGTGCAAGACTAATTATTATGCCTCCTAACTAATGTTTAATGAGTCGTGGAATCCAAAGATGCACGGTCCCAAACCTAAGGTTAACCATGACTAACCCTACACTATGCCCCGGTGGAAAGTGATATTCTAGACACCTCACATTGTGTAGGGCTAGGGTTTACAAGTCCAAGAACCTACTAGGGCACACTTCGCCGAATCCATGGCGAAGAAAACTCTCCCAATAGCTATCTTCCATAGAAACTCGATGCCGAAGGATGGGCAAAAGATAGGAAAAAGATCCTTCAAGAATCCTCAAAACACAGTATTTATAGGGGCTAAAATCGGGCATCCACAAGGGTGTGTGGATTTCCAAAAATAAGTTTTCTGCGAGCTGTGAACAGTAACTACTATATTAATTTTGCTGTAGCGATTTGCTATAATAAAATGCTATAGTAATTTGCCAAAATGTTCCCGAATCCACTTTTTTCATCGAGCCACATGAATGGGCACACATTCATGTGGTAGATCGTGTCATTTCTTCAATGAAATCCCATTGACGAAGCTCCTGCTAATGTTGCACAAATTGGAACATATGAGTGTGACTACCTTTGTGCCCCTCCACTTTGCGTATTCACTTGAGCACAATGGAAGTTGGCACACACTCTCATGTCTTTGAGCACAACTTGTGTCTTTATCTTTGTTCAATCCAAGTACTTCATCAAGAATCGCATCCACGATCTACTTTTGCTTCTTTTTTCTTCTAAACTTGACTCCACAACCCCAAATGCACAAAAGAACACAAATACACATGAGTAAATAATAACATCGGATAAAAGTGATGCTCAATGTAAGAAAAGAATACTTCTTATTACTTATACACAAGAACTTATCACCATCTCTATTGTCGTTTAGGGGACACATCCCTCGGATCAGATCATTCTTTATAAGCCCACACATCACTAGACTAATCTAGGGGATGGGCATTCTCAAGGAGACTAATCATATTTGAGTAGTAGGTGGAGTCACCTTCATATCCCTCGAGACCTTGAGGTCGATGGGGATGCTGAAGTGGGTTCACATCGCACGAGGGATCGAGTATCGTATACGACGCCCTACTAATACTATTACTGCTACCCTTGCTCCTCCCCTCCTACTGCCGTTGCTACTCGACCAAGATCCTGACCATCACCACATGCCTCCTCGAGCCACACTGACCAGGTTATTTTGTTCTGCTTCGGCATTTCGGTGGCTTCAGCGAAGTGTCACCAAGATTGCCAAGCACTTGGGAATTCGTCTATCCCTTGAGCCATCATCTCCCATCTAATCACCACCTCTAGGGGGACTGATACTACTGCTAGGGCTGAGGACTTTGCTTCATCTTCATCTGACGATGCTTCTTCTTCTTCTTAGAGCATTCTATTCTGATCTTTTTGTAGCTATTTTTATTTTCAATTTCCAATATATGGACTTGTACTTCTTTTCATATTTTGTTAGATCTGTGTGAGTTCAGTTAGTAAGGGATGTTCCCTACTAAACTGGCATTTTGGTTTGTTTATTTTGATGTACTTTCCTTCTGCAACTTTAATTTTTATTATGTTATTGTACTTGTACTATTGAGCTTCACTTATGTGTCTCTCATCTCATCTTAGGAATGGTTGTAGTGAATTGGATAATGGAATGCACGTTGAGAGTGGCAACATCACTCTTCATTTTCAAGAAAGTCATATGAACCCCCTCTTTACTTCGATTCTCAATCTTTAAACTTTACTGCCTATACTTGTACATTGAGGACAATGCACCATTCAAGTGTGGGGGAGGGTTCTTGTTTATTTTTATCGACGATTGCATGACTTAGGATGATCTATGATTGTTGTTGATAGAAAATCTTAAGTTTAGCAGGATTGTGCGTGTTAAGACCCTTATGATGAGCCAAATTGTTTACTCACTCTTGTGTTAAAAACCTAGATCAATTCACATTACCCGAGTTGTGGAACAACTTATTTGGGTAAAAAAATTTTCAAAGACTTGTGTGTTCTCATTATTTAAAAATAATAAATAAAAAAAATAAAAAACTAGAAAGTCAGATTCCTCATGGAATGCCCTACTGGTTACTTGTTTTTATTGTGTAAAAAGATGGTAGAAAGAGCTATTGCCTTGAAATGTGAAAGACGCTCTTGAGTAGTCAAATTTTGGGCATTATAAGTGTACATTTGATGACATACAGGGAGAAAGGGCTATCTTCGAGATGTATGAAGCTACTACCTAGTTAGTTTAGTAAGAATTAAAGTCTCTATTCATTTTGCTGACATAGTGGCACATGGGGCACTCAACTCATGGGTACACACACTTATTAGAATTTTGAAACAAGAGTGAGGTTTTTATTTGAGCAATTGTGATCTTGTCTTTAACTGCCTAATCCCTCTAAACTTTAGTGATTTCTATATTAATGAGATCAGAGGTCATGCACTCATCCTTTCATTTATATTGAACTGAAATTGCTTGAGGATAAGCAATGATTCAAGTGTGGGGTATTTGATGAGTGTATTTTATATCATATTTTCCATGCCTCCAATGCACTCTTTAGCTTTTCTTTTAGCACATTTTGTCTATGAATGATGCTATTCTGCGTATGTTTTTTGTTGCAGGTTTTAGGGCTCGTAACACATATTGAGTGAAATCAGGGACAAAACAACCCAAAGAAGACAATTCCTCTAAGTATCCAATGCAAGCATGGGCGGAGCACGGGCATGCCATCTTCCTATGGCTTTCTCTGTCTGGGACTCCTTTATTTATCAGCCGGAGTACGGGTCTAAGCACAAGGGTACTATTTTCCCTATGATTACCTTGGGCTAAGAGTAGCCTATAATTTCAGGGGAAGCACGATCTGTGTGCTCCTTTCATGGGTGTGCTCAAGATGAGCATAGGTGGAGCATGACCATGCTCTCCCCGTGATTTCCTTTGGATGATACTTAGTCCCTTTTCACTCAGAAGCTCCAAGAAGAGCACGTGTCGAGCCCGAAAACTTCTTTTTAATTCCTTAATTTAGGGTTTCTTAGTGTATTTCCTTCTGGAGTCTTCTTCTCCAGTGGGGGAACTCTAAAGAGAATGATGATCAGCCATCACCACTTGAGCTAAGGAGGACAAGGGTGAGTTAGAGGCATAGGAGAAGTGGAGTTTTCCATCCCATTGGAGTTCTTGAAGTACATTTGAGGAGATCTTGTGAAAGGGGAAAGTCTAGATGTCTCTCTTCCTAGTTTTTATCTTTCTCTCTCATTTGTATGAATTCATGAGGGGCTAACCATTCCACAATACCCCCGGATTGTGAACTATGTTCTCTCTTAAACTTTTACTACTGGAGTTCTAATGCCTATCTAATTCTATTATCTTCTTGTGTTTATTCATGTGTTTTCGATAACTTGGTATGCTTGATATGCGTAGAAGCTTGTGTAAAACTTACCACACGTGGATTACCATAGTTGTGATTATCTAGTGTAGTTGCAAAACTTGACGTGTATGAAGCCCATAGTTACACTTGTACAACTTGGCTTATTTGATAGCCTTATATGCAACATTGTTTTTGAGAAACCACAAGGATCTTAGAATGTACCTTGGTAGGCATTAGACTCAAGTCAGTATCTTGGGCACTGAGGAATTATCCTGAGGCATTGCTCTCTTTTTATCAAAACTCAACAATAGTCTACTTGGTTCTTCCACCCCTTTGCTTTTATTCTTGTTGTTGTTAATTTCTTTATGACCCTTTCATATGTTTGATGTGCTTTGTGATGAGAAGAAATTTCCTTTGTGTAAAAGCTACAATTTAAAGGCTCTTATGGTCATAACCTCGGTTATAAAGGAGATGTAACTTTACAGGGCAGGCCATTACGGATGTACGCACCCCATAATTGTTTATTCAAAGAGACTTATGATCATGGCTTACGTCGGTAAGTACCTAGGGTTTGAGCACCGTCGACGACCTTTGATTTTCATTTTGAATTATTTCTCACTAGATTTTGGTCATCGATGTTGTTTGCTCCTGCCATTTACTTCCCCTCATTCTCCCTTTTTTTTGATTTTGAGTGTTTTTGAATGGGTTTGGACCATTCCTAAAGCTCTTCACTAGCCTGCTTGTCTTCTTCTTCTTTGTATCAAATGTAATCTTAATTTATCATAATTCTTGAGTCAATTGAATGATATTTTATATGAAAACTGGTGTATGAATGATTTGCAATGTGTTATAGATGTTTTAGATCGATAATTTGTAAATTTTTGAGCTCCATTATGTAGGAGTGGTCCTTACAGCTTGAGCCTGTGGGTTACGGTCGTAAGGTCGCCATAAGGTGACTTTCCCCGAGTCTTACTGTCGTAAGCCTTCGCATAAGTCGATCGTAAGCACTCCTGTTTTAAACAAATTTTGTGGTTTATTTCACTCATGGCCATAAATATTTGTACTTTATAATGCTATGGCCACAAAACTTTTTTTTATAACACAAAAGCCACTTAACTTTGCCCTGGTTGCACCTGTGGCCATAATGGCTTATTTTAAGGCTATTTTCGATGCCATGTCAGTGCCATGTTAATGCCACATCAGCGCCACATCAGCAAACTTGCTGGAAACATCCTTAAAGCATGCCATTATGGCCACAGGTGCAATCGGAGAAAAGTTAAGTGGCTTTTGTGTTATAAAAAAAAGTTTTGTGGCCACAGCATTATAATGTGCAAACATTTGTGGCCATGAATGAAATAAACCCATAAATTTTCGTATATATATGTTGTAAACATCATTTTTTTTCTATTACAAAGCATGATTAGAGCGAAGAAGGTTGCATCTAGGCCATCCAAATGGGATCAGGTTGAGGCTTCCAACTCAGCTCTAGTGGCCGCCATAGAGGAGATATCTACCCATCTAGTCCCCTCGGTTCCCATATTTCAGGAGATTCACTTCCAAGAAATGTTCACCCGCTTAAGGGCGAAAAGCGGTTTAACCAATCCTGTAAGGTAGATTAGCCCACCCTCATTCAGCTGGGTTGGATGAGGAAGTGAGGGGTATAATGCAGTCGAGAGGATGGAGCTAACTCTTTTTCATTCGAAGAGCAAGCATACTAAGACACAACCCTTGAGGTCTTATCCACCTTCGAGGTGGACCAAGGGTTAGGGGAGGAGGGTTTAACAGGCCCTTAGTGCGAGTAGCTTCTGATTTACTTTCCACCTGGCGTCACGCCTCAGGGAATGTGGTAGAACATAAGCTGGGGACGGAGCTACAAGCCGAGGCCTCACTATGGCCTTATTTATTACACGGCAGCTCTCAGGTATGTACACGCTATCATCGTTTGATCTTTGGAAAGGCGAGGTGACAGCACCGAAGTAGTGGGATGGCAAGAGCTCTCATTTCTATTCAGTCTAGTTGAGTGTCATCCCATCCACCTTGACTACACGCTGGCAGACTTCATCTCTCATCAGGACCAGCATGTATGTCTACATGTGATCTTCACCGGCCCCTATATCATAGGATTAATTAGATGGATGGGGCTGGCAAATCGGCTCCAGGGCCAGGAGATTGCAGGCGGGTCGGCACCCCTCAACATGGACACACTTCAACTGATGGGGATAGTCGTCAGTTGCAGCTCCCAGTATGTTCTTGCCTTGGGTCCTATTGAGCAAGCACTAATAGGGGAAAGGACGCAAGAAAGGTGTCAGACAATAGGTCTGACAACGACTCCTCCCTGCCATTGATCACTAAGCCTGTAGGCCCATCCATTTAAGCACTTCCTCCCTGACGCAGATAAGATATGAAAGTGCTGCATCCTAAGATATAATAGCTACATGAGGACCAACAGACCATCCTGGCGACCCAGGCACGGCTTTAGGCTGACCTCATCCGTGCCTTGGATCTTTAATCCCACCTAGTACCTCCTCTTGCTATAGTTCCTCCGACATCGACTACTCCTTCATCTCGACATCCACCGACCAATTCTACAACATCAGATGCCGCCGAGCATTAGTTCTTTTATTTCATTTTTTCTTTCATTTGTAAACTTTATATTTAACATTTTGGCAAGGGTTGGTCTTGCCTATTTTGTATCTATTTTGAGACTTTTAGTGGATTTTAGTTTCAGTTTCAGTTTTTGTTATTTTATTTTGTTGAGTGTTAATTTTCTTTTCTATACTTTACAGGACTTATATGCAAGACCCAATATCCACAATTATAAAGGGGATGCCCACTCGGTCATTTCTTGACCTCGAGTGACCCCCAACTGCTAGGGCACAACGATGGACACACTAGGTCAATTCCAAGCATTAATGAACTCTTCAATGTGAACCGGGGAAGTAATCATATTCCATTCCCCTTCCATTCTTGTTTACATTGACTTGTATATCTTTTATTTACACACATTGCGGACAATGTATGAATTAAGTGCGGGGGAAGGATTTAAGTTTCATTGTTAATTCTTTTGCATACCAAGTATGACTTACGATGGTGTATTTGTAATATAGTAGGGAGTTTCTTAGTATTAGGATGGACACATGCAAGTTTGTTCCATTTTGAGTTCTATATTTTTTTAGTGTGGACTCTATTCTTTGCTATTCATTTAATTAGAGCACACAACTTCTCTATTGTAACAACTTAGACTATTGTTGGGCTTTATTTAGTTTTGTTCATTTTACTTCATGTGGTTGAATGGAAAAAAGAATTTTTTTTGCAAATTTGAAAGAATTTTTTTTGAAGAAGGAAAACAAATAAAAGAAAAGTTGAGAAATGGAAAGAGCTACTGTTTTGAAGTGTGAAGCTACACTAGATAAGTTGGATACTATTTATACCCTAACGAGAGAAAGAGCTACCTCTTTAGGTGAGTGAAAGCTACCGCATTCTAGTAAAAGATGTGGTAAGAGCTACCTCTCTTAAGCATGAAAGCCGCTCAACGAAAGCTCATGGGAAAAGGCTACCATAAGAGTTGTGTGAAGCTACCACCATGCAAATAAGAAGTTATTTGTAAACTTTTACTTTTTGAAGTCCTCAAGGCCAAAGAAAATGAAGTAGAGAGTTGTATCACACACAATGATAACCTTGAATAGAGTGTTCACTATCTTTAGAACTTGAAGTTTTTAGCATTCCTGTATTGTTGAGACCCGAGCTACTTGTAAAACTCCCCAATTCTTGAGCATCGGAGATCTCACACTTTCTCCACTTGGTTTGTAATGTTTTATTTTTGCTTAAGGACAAGCAAAAGCTTAAGTGTGGGGGAACTTGATAAGTATATAATGTTCATGTATTTTATATCATTTTGTCCACTCATTCGGCATGTATTAAAACCATATTGTGGAATTTGATGCTAAATCTTGTGTGTTTTACATTCTCAAGCTTAGGGTAGCACTTCAAAACAAGAAAGAGCCAAAAGAAGCATTCCATACTTTAAATGAAGGAGTTAGAGCTCTCTCAGTATCATTTAAATAAGGACAAGGCAAATTGAGTTACTTTCGAGCAGCTTATGGCTAACCTTACACCCGTAAGTAGATTCCAGAGAACCTTGTGCGTATGCTTATGCCCATAAAGGGGGATTCAGAGCCAAATCAAAGTACTTTGTGAGCAAAGTTTACGCTAGTAAGGATGTTCCATAAGGACCATCCAGAGGAGTTTACGACCACAACTTATGCCCGTAAGGGCAGTTGCAAGATTAACATTGTGAAGTTTACGGTCCAGCGCTTACGGCCATAAGTTGGATCGTAACACAAAAAAAAAACTTACAAATGTGACTTACAGCGGTAAGTGGACCCGTAAGGCTTGCGACTACCTTCTCCATCTCCCTTACAGCTATGTCCTTACGCCCGTAAGTAGCCTGTAAGCAGTTAGGTATAAATAGAACTAATAAGGATTTTTAGGGCATTCTATTATTTTCTTTTGGGTAATTCTTGGAGGTGAATTAAGGGAAGAAAGGAGAAGAATCTCCAGCACTCAAGGGGCTATTTGGATCCACATTCATCAAGTTCACCTTGGCGGCATGCGTGGAAGCTTTCCTAGGGCTTCTCCAGCTATCCTCCGTTGGCGCAATTGAGAAGGGGGTTTTCATGTTTTTCATGTCTCCTCCTATTATTTGTATCTTTAATGCTTTCCCTCCATTTAATAAAGGGCTAATTTGAACATGTTTGGGCATAGTTGAACTTTAGGATTTATTTCATTGACATTGGTTGTTGGATCTTTGATGCTTTAGTTGTTATCTTAATTACAATCATCTTTATTTGAGTCTAATTGAGTTGTTTTATCGAATGATTGCAACTGTGGTGAGAGACCCCTTGTTTTCATAGGTCTAATGTGCATTGTAATGAGAAAAAAAAATTCCACCTAGCATAGACATGCAGCAATTTTAGAGGATAGTGAGTACGACTCAGGTTAGGGTTTTTAGGAGACTTTGTCTCCCGCAATCCTTTTGAGTGAGTTAGTGATAATCTCCATGATCTTTGCAATCATGGGGAGTAGATTTTAGGAGAAATCGCATCTTTACTTTGAATTTGGATTAGGGATAATCTCTCTCTCTCTACGGGAGAGATTATCTACTTTAGAGACTGTCATTAGCTCAAGTAAAGATTCATAGAGTGTTAATGCAATTGTGTGGATGTATGTATTAGCTTTGCACCTATTCGATTACTCTTCGCCTGAGAAATCGAGGTTTAGTATAATTTTGGAAACCTTTCAATTAAAATAGGATTACATGTTTAAAGAACCTTTGTCCTGCTCTTTATAACCCTAGAGGGATGCTATGCCATCACACCGTTTCTTCCCTTGATTTTTATCCTACTTTGTTTCCATATTTCTTACTTTAGTTTATTTTGTTCATATACACATCACTCGATCACTTAGGCTATTTTTCATAATTAGGGCTATTACTAATACTCACTTTCTTTCCTGTGGCCCGACACTCTGCATTCACGTACACTATTATTACGCAATTGGCATATATGCTTGTTTTCCTATCATGGTCCTCATGGTCTGGCCAAATGGGAGGTTGTGTGGTGGGACCTAGTTCATATTTGGTACCCGATTCAGCTGATTACGTGGAACTCTCAATGGGGTAATACACCGAGAACCTAGAGATCACCACACACAGTCTCAATGGGTCAACGTCAATGGTATGAAAACCTTGACGGCTCTTAACTTAGTCGCGACAAAGGCTAATATTGGAGAGGTTTTTAGGCTATGGTTTTGAGAACGGTGTTACATTACAGATTTTACAAAATGATGACTTCTCGAATCAAATTGTTAAATTGTGGACTTTGCTTTTTATGGATTTAAATACCTTTTTGGAAAGATGTTTTCATTGATAATTTTTGAGGTGAAATTTACTTTTATCTTCATTTGATCAAATTGTTTATTATGCTCATTATGGAACATATATATATATATATATATATGTTGATATTTATATTTGCTGAAATGTTTTAAGGATATATGTATACTTGCGAAAGGTTGTCTACTTGAATTTAGAGGGTTTGATTTCATATTCTCTTAAAATTGTGATTATCCACTCACTGAGTGACTTTAGTTATTCACGCTCTCCCTCATTTTCTAAGCTTTAATGTTTAGAGGTGTCGCGATGAGGCTAAGTGCTTGGCAACTGCATATCTCCTTCATCTTCATCTCGAATTTTGTATATGCTTATTTTTTAACATGGTTTCATTGTATAGGGAACATGGATCCACTAGTGTCATTAACTCCGTATTTGTATTACTTTCACATTTACCCAATTTCTTGGAAACCAGGGTTGTATTTGTAACTTGTATGTCATCTTGAACTATGTTAACCTACTCAGTTGAAGTTCTTGCTTCCGTGTGCAATTATTGTGTTCCATGCCTTGTATAATTCTTATTTGTAATTCTTGTTCAGTTTTGTATAATCTCAGGAAAATTGTTAGATTTGCGGTGACTTGAAAGTTGAGTGGTGTATGTCTCTCCTCATTTTGTCACGGCGGTTGTCTCGTGCTAGTCCTATGGACAGGCGTGACATCTATGAAATGGGAACATTTTTTATTTTTATCTTTATAATAAAAAAGTCTTTTTTTTTATTTTATAAACGAGATAAAACGTGTGTATTCAAACTCAAACAACAATGTGTGAGTGAGAAAATTATTTATTTATTTTTTAAATAAAATTTTTTTGATATGCACTAAAACTAAAGTATCCCACCGTCCAAAGAAAGGCCATAAAAGCATGAGTTATTGACTCATATATACAGTGCAATTGCTTGCGTGTGGTTTCTTTGATTCCTTTCAACTTTGCTTAATTGCTTTCGAGCCGACCAATTCTTCACATTCCAATAGATAAGGAACAACAAGATTCCTTAATGATGTTTTTTAACTTTTATCCTATTTTATCTATGTTTGATCACTGAATATATCTTCAATTATTTGTGAATTGTAATAACAACATCTATTGTTCCTCTAATTTTTAAATTATCTTTTTTTATATATTCAGTGGTAGCATCTTATCTTATAATCACAGCGTCATTAAGAGGACTAACTTTGTTGGTGGATTTATTTATGACATGTGTGCTTATAATGTTTTTATTATTTAATAAATGTTTCGATAAACAAAATTCCATTTGTATTTATTTATAAAAGTAAATATTTAATTTATGTTTTTTTTTTGGAATTTCTTTCGTCCGTTGCTTTTTTTAAGTCATTATTTGGATATTTTTTTTTTCAAACTTTATTTGAATTATAAAATCAATAATTTTTAAAAATATTTAAATATGGTTGTTTTTTCAGAAAGATTACAATCCAGTGGATTCAGTTCCGTGATAATTACCACGGAATTAAAATGTGGCTCATTCTTAACTATAAGTTTATAAATTTTATTATTTATTTATTATATAAGGGATATGTTGGTAATTATCTTAAGAGATTGTTGCCCTTTGTTCTAAAAGTTATTAAATTAAAGCAACCGAACCGGTGAAGATGAGCCACATCTTGGTTCCATCGTAACTACCATGGAACCGCGTCCGTGGGATAATCTCTCTCTTTTTGGAAATATTTATTTTATAAAAAGAGTAATGATATTTTTACATGATTGGTTTCTCAAATAGCGTAACATATATGCCAAGTTGGTATCCATATCAACCAACATCTACATCATTCTTTCTCTTACCTAATCTTTCTCCTTTTTTTTAATTTAAATAAACTTGAATTTTCTTTATCATCTAAATCCTAAATTATAAATAATAAACCAAAACCCTTCAATAAATCCTTAATCATAAACTACAAACCCCTTACTGTTTAATGTTTAGAGTTAAGGATTTAGGGTTTAATGTTTAAAATTTATGATCTAGGATTTAGTATTTAGGGTTTAGAGTTTTAGAATTTTGGGCATATGGTTTTCTAGTATTTGAGTTTAAGATTTTATTGTTTTAGGTTTAGGTTTTTATAATTTTTTATATAGTTTTTAAAGTTTAGGATTTTATAGTTTGAATTTAAAGTTTGTGAAAAAAAAGAATGATGTGGTTGATGATGTGGATACCAATTTGGCATGCATCCATGTCATTAGGAAAT
Organism: Dioscorea cayenensis subsp. rotundata; assembly: GCF_009730915.1. Classification (NCBI taxonomy): domain Eukaryota; kingdom Viridiplantae; phylum Streptophyta; class Magnoliopsida; order Dioscoreales; family Dioscoreaceae; genus Dioscorea; species Dioscorea cayenensis. The sequence goes on along the minus strand of NC_052479.1, from coordinate 27,852,254 downwards.
ATATTCGGGAAACCTAGTAGATAAATATTGCATCGCTCTTATAAAAAGTAATTTTGGTGTGTTATTTCTAAGATGAAATTTGGTGTTTTCTTATAAAGGTAAAACAAGCATCTAAAATTAAACACTGATGCCACTAGGCGAGGCGCACCGTATTTTGCTTTGTGACAATTGCTACTAGATGTAGAGGGACATCTTTTAGTATAGAGTGGCTCGTGGGAATGCAAATCTTCCTTCCGAAAATCCAGAATTTCTATGAATGGCATTCAATTTATATAACAGTTGAGGTTTCACGCCATAATTGTTATTCTCCTCTTGATGGTTTTCTGCATCTTCTTGGATCAATCCCACCTGAGCTGCAACCAAAACCAAGTTGCAACAAGAGAAATAAAACTCTCTGCATATGCCAATTATGCCATCACATTGCAGAATTGATGGTCAAGGCATTAAAATAACCACTCAGGTATTCTTCAAGTGCACATTTAGAAAGCCCTCGACTTGCCCTTGAAATGTATATTTATGCATGAATATTTTGAGTATGATTGGTAAGCATCAATAAGAGGGAGAGGTAGAGAAAAGGCATTTGCGACCTAGGACACATATATCTCGCTGCAACCGATAACTAAATGGCCAAGTTCCATATTTGCTCGCACTAGTGATCCCCTTTGCATCTCTCGCTATCAACCATGCTACCCTAAGACTTCCAAAATGACCTCGCATTCCTCTAAAGGACAGTGAGGTGAGATGTGAGACCTGGCATTCCTTTGAAAGGTTACAATGGCCAAAAAGTTAAGAGGATTCCAGAAAACCTGGCATCCCACCCAAGAACTACAATTAATGACTAACGACTGCAGGAATTGCATTTAGTGTTGGTGCTGATGTTGCCAATGCTCCTTATGGGAATGGGACAGCAAGTGCCCTTGATTCAATCATGTCACAGTGAAATATGGATGTTATCACCATGAATTGATGTCAAAGCCGATGAGGCTCCCTCAAGTGAAAAGACAAGGGGATTCTGCATTGATGAACGCAAGTTAGATCCATCGTATATCGACGATGGCACGAACTATAATAACTAGTCACAATGAATGTGACACAACCTTTACAAAATAAAAACTATTCTCTTTTTAGCAGGCATCATTCTATGTTTTTTTTTCACACCAAATAGAAACACTTCTATATAAAAAATATATATATATATATATATAAGCTAAACACTTATTGTTTTTTTAAATAAATCCAAATGTGCCCTTACTTTTTCTAAAACAAAATCATTTTTATAAAAAAAAGTAATATAGATGCGTTTGAATTTTTTTATTTAAAAATATTTATTTTACAAGTTAATTATTTCTACAAGAAATAAGAATTTAAATTTGTCGATTACAATAAAACAATCATTAAAAAAAACAGCTCAGATTGATTCAAATAAACATACTGAAAAAGAAGACCTAACAGTATCTTTTTATTATGTTCAAAATTGACCATGGATCTTTCTAGGCAATTCCTCCTTGAAACCATCATTCCTAATAAAAAAAGTACTTATTTATTTATTTATTTATTTATTTATTATTATTATTATTATTATTGTAGCAGGAAATCTAAATGGAGGGATTCACCATTCAATGACCATAAGTTAGGGGGACCAACTTCATCATGCCATGTGAAAACAATGATTCTCCTCTCTTTCATGGCAACTTCGCCATCAATAAATTCAACATTAATGGTAAGAACATAGAAACCAAGCAGAGTAACTTTATGTACTTTCAATTCATTCCAAATATTCCATGACCCCACTTCAAAATACACTGTTGATGCTTGGAACCTTCGAGGTTGCAACCTTTGTTCATCAACACAATGAACCTATAAATATAAACCCCACCTTCCATACCAATCTCAAAACAGAGCCTTTAGAGAGAAACAAATTAAGAACCCTACCTTCCCTTCTATCTTATAACTAAAAGCCTTCATATATATATATATATATTGGGAGAGAGAGAGAGAGAGATGGGAGGGCAGTCATCTTGCTTCTGCTTCTCTGAAGGTTCAGTGAGAGTAGACGATGAGGACAAGGAGAGCAGGAGGTTCAGCAGTGATGAGCCTGGGGATCCAAATATTGATGCCAAAGGAGCTGCATATATTGCTAAGAAGAAGGAAGAGTGGAACAATAAAACTAGCTAGCATGTATCAGTGCCTGTTTACATTCAGTAAGCACTTAATTTATGCTTTTCCCGTAGTGCTTCTACCAAGTGTATTGCTTCGAGATTAAATTTAATCCAAAGGTTTATTAGTAATTTAGTTGTTCCTTTTTGTGTTTTTTTATTTTTATTTTTCTCTTGGATGGAACTATTTTTTTAGTTTGATCATTTAATTATGTCCAACTAAACTAATCTCAATGTCGTATCGCTGGGCAATTCTTCAAACAGAACTTGTCTACGTTTCTTTCGAACCAATAAATGAGATTTTTTTTTTGATAAATATGTCCCTTTCTTAGTTTCTTCGGTGGCTCAGAATGACAGTTTGTTTGGTGAATCAACCACTTTTTCAGGTTCTGATGAAGAGAATTTGACAATGTTTGTTGCTTCAAAGAGGTGCCATGGCTTCCTGCCTTTATTGGAGTATTTACAAAAACAAATCTTTAGATAAATATCGTTTTAATAAATAATTTGGATGTTTGCTTATGTTTTGTAAAAAAGCTTTCATGTCATAATTTGGATGTTTAGTTCATTAATTCAAAATAATTGTTGAATAAGAATTACTAAATATTACACAAACAAGATTTTTTTTAATTTAAATATAAAATTATATATATTATAAACAAAGAGGGTTCATAATTTACCAGCATTGACATCATTATAAAAAACATATGTTGCGGGAGCACATGGCTGGGTTTCGAAATACCCAAACCGCAATGGCGGCAAGGGTCTCAAGTTGTAAGAGAGGGTTTGCAACCCAATTTCCATATCAACCTAGTGAGGGTGCATTGGTGGGCCTTTTTATTGTCCCCTTGCACAAAGTCCTGACTTGTGCTTGTCTTATTTGTTAAAATAAATAAATAAATAAATAAAATTTTTTTGGAAAAGCCACAAAGTTGTACTTCCTTTTGAATATTTGGTTGCCTTTATAACCATTAGTTTTGCCTATACACAATCCACAAAGTTGAGCCCAGATTCAAACCTGACATCTTCCTCGGATGCTCCATTCATCATAGCTTATAAGCCTTTATCTAATGAATTGTTTCTTTTTATCAAGTCATCTTTTTTTAAAATAAAATAGATAAACCACCGATTTATTAGAGGAATAAAGAACAGTACAAACGCACCAAGAACAAACAAAAAATAGTAAAGAAGGACAAACACCACTACAGACTAGACGAGAGGTGGGAGGTAGTCATAAAGGGTGAAGCCCACCTCAAGAGGAGGGAACTGTAGAAAGATAAAACAACTGAGAAGGTAATGAGTGTACAATTCTTTATTATTTTATATCATTTTGTACATTCATTAGGCATGTTTAGAGTTATATTATGGAATTCAATATTAAACATGGTGTGTTTTGTATTCTTAGGCTTTAGGTAGCACTTAAAAATGAAAGAGAGCCAAAAGAAGTGTTTTAGACCTGAAACCAAGAAGAGGGAACTCTCTCAGCACAAAAGGCCATCTAGAGGAGTTTATAAGCACAACTTATGCTCGTAAGGGTATAACAATGACTACATAGAGAAACTAACAGTCCAGTACTTACGATCGTAAGCTAGACCATAACACAATACAGAAGACCTTACCGACAGACTTAAGGCCATAAATGATCCCTTAAGGCTCACGACCCATCATCCGTAGCTCCTTACGACCATGTCCTTACTTCGTAAGTAGGCTGTAAGCGGTAAAGTATAAATAGATCTCACGAGAATTTCTAGGGCATCTTTTGATCTATTTTTAGAGGCGAGGCTAAGGGAAGATGAGGGGTGAATCTCCAGGGCTTTGGAGTCAATTTTAGGATGAGAATCAATGCCACCATTGTGGAGAAGGAGATCATAGCCGTCAAGCCCATCTTGGCGGCATTTGTCGAAGGTCCTTGGGAGTTCTTCGGCAGTCAACTTATGGTATGATTGAGAAAGGGATTTTCATGCTTTTCTTATCTCTCTTCATGTCTTGTAATTTAAATACTTGCTCTCCATTAATAGATGGCTAGTTGTGTAGATGTTTGGGGATAGTTGAACTCTAGCGTTTTATCTCTTTTGACATTAGTTGTAGATCTTTGAGATTTATTTGTTTCTTATTTGCTATCTATATTATTTGAATCTAATTGTATGTTTGTTTTTCTTGATTGCCATCATGGAAAAACACTAGTTATCATATTTAATGTGCTTTGTGACTAGTAGAAATACCCACCTAGTATAGACATACCGTGATTAGAGAGGATTATGAGTAAGCCTAGCATCGAGGTACTTTGGAGAATTCTTTGCCCTCAGTCTTAACAAGTGATTTCCGTGTTTTTTGATAATCATGTGGAATAGATTTAGGAGAAATTGCATTTCTATTCTGTATGGAACTAGGGATAATCTCTTCCGAAGAAGGATTATCTACTTCAAAAATTCTTATTAATCCACATTAAGATTTTACAAAGTGCAAAGCAATTGTGTGGTGGCTATATCAATACTGTACCAAATCAATTACTATTCACCCTTGTATGAGGGGTTTAGCTTTCTTTAGGAAATCTCTCGGTTCAAATAGGATTGCTTTTTTAGACAATCTTTGTTCTTAACTTAACAAAACCCTAGAGAGATGTTATGCTTGGACATTCTTTCTTCTCGTGACTCCTCCACTCCTTTTAATTTGTATTTCCTGCTTTTTTGTTTGTTCACACTCACCACTATTTTCTGTTAGGCTAACTTTCTGGATAGCAATTAGTACTAGTACTCTCGATCTTCCCTGTGGATCAATACCCAGCTTTTGAGCAATTTATTATACGATCAACACATATACTTGCGTCCCTATCCGAAAGTGAAGTCTACCGTCTGGTATCCGAGGCTTTCTTAAGCTAGCTAGCAAGGGTAGTGGATTACTCCTCTGTAGTATGTGGGGTCGTAGCGCAGGTGTGATCTTTCGGTCTAGTGCTCTAGAATCAAGGAAGCGCCTGAAGTTTCAAATAGACTTGCTTGGAAAGCATCGGGCCAAGCAAATAATATATGAATAATTTTGGAAATAACTAAATGAAGAGAATGGGCATGCAGGTTTCAAACATAAATCAATTGAGAACAAGTAATTGTAATAAGAATGATAACAGGATGATGATAAGAAGAGATAAATCACTTATATTACATCATAATTCCTTTCTAAGTCCAACTACAACTAAAAGAGAATCTAGCAGTAACGTCCAATGAACTCCATAGAAAAGAAACGCCCAACGAACTCCATAGAAATCCATGGTCTTTAGAGAGAAACCAGGACCCCATGCTCCAATCACCGCTGCCTCCTTTCTTTAATTCCTTTAACTTTTATATTTTGTTTGCCCATCGGTACAATGAACCTTTGAAGCTTTGTGCTTAACCTTTTCTCGTGATGGCCTCGTCGACACATGACCGCTCCATCCTCTCATGGACCATCCACCAGTGCCCCCTCTGTTTGACCATTCCCCCAATTGTAGACCTTTTCTCACTTCAATTCATTAATCTAGCCTTCCTAATTATATCATCTTGCTCTTAATGAAATGAGCATGTCAGCCATCATTAGTATCCTAATTATATCTCATGAATTAATTAGTAATAATCAACTCTTGGTCTGAAGCGGGTAATCTATAGTCTTACAGAGGCATCGCGTCGCTACAGTTGGTACCAATGAAACTTCATCTTTTATTTTGGTGTTTAAATTATTAATTCAAAATTTTTTTAACCTCTCATAGATATGGAGAAACTAATTATTTTAGCCTCAATAAGCTTATTCATATATGAAAAAGGTCACCAACAATACTCATGCTAGCGAAAACCTTAGCGGCCATATAGGCCATGATGAGCTCGTTGGGAGTTGCTAGGTCTTAGGTGAGCATGCCAGGGCAGAGTTTATCTTGCTTGGCGGCACACAAGTTTACGTGCACTCTAGTGAGCTTGCCGGGGCACATTGATAGCTTGACAATGCAAATGAAAAAAAAAAATTGATATAAATTAATTTAAAAGAGTAATTTAAAAATAAAAAAAATAAAAAAAATAGTAGAGTAATTTTTTTAAAATATGAATACTTTAATTTTGAGATATTAGAAAAGTTTGAAAATGTTAATTTGAGAATATTAAAATTGAAAGAACTTAGACATCCTTTTTCTAACTTTGTGTATGATTTGGCTAAGATTTGGAGAGAATTGTTTAGGAAATGTAAGGAGTAATAAAACAAATGAAAGTTATTGAGCATTGAGAATTGGAGAGTGTTAGTTCCTCCGGTGTGGTTTGTGGGTATTAGGTAACACTTAAGCACTCATAAAATTCTCACATAAACCAATAAAGAAAGAGCACACAAACAAACACAAGGAGACACACAACATTGGTAACCCAGTTCGGTGTCCACTCGCCTACGTCTGGGGTGTCAAGCCCGGAGATAAACAATCCACTAAAAGAGGTAAAAATAGATGAGTACAAACACTTGTCACTCACACTCTCAATAATAAAGATCACTACCCTCTCTAGATTATCTGGTGCTCACATACTCTCCTTCAAGAGTCACTTAAGAGTCACACTTACAATCTACGAGCAAGGTAGATTATATAGACGCCTCAAGGTCCAAAATATAGCACATACCTCTTTTAGAATCTCCGCGGCTACTAATTTAAAAACCTACCGAAATTAGCTGTTGCAACTCCTATTGTAACATGAATTGCAACATGGCCCTGACTGCTGACTTGACTGAGTTCTGGTTACGTTGCGGACGACCTTAAGACCCATCAACCTCCCAGTCATGCTTAGTCTGAGTCGATGCAGCCAAATCTCCCGATCCTGACTGCCGGCAACTAGCCTACCTCCTCAGTTCCTCATCACGCAGTCCCCTCGCAAGGGGCGCACGTCCTTGTGCGTCTTCACGAAACTTGCCAAACTTAGTCTTCAATCCACCTAAATTTGGTCTTCAAAGATTCTCCAAACTTGATCTTCAATTCACCCAAGTTTGGTCTTCAAATCTTGCCTTCAATAGACTTCAATCAATCTTCATCAAGGATTCTTCAAATCATATCTTTAATTGGTCTTCATTCACACCATGAATAGATCTTTCTTTAATTAAGCTCCACCATATTTAGTCTTTAATCAAATCACCTAAATATGATCTTGATATGATCTTGTCTTCAAGTTGTAATGCATTGCCAAAAATAACTCCACCAAAATCTTTAAGATAGCTTCACCATGATCTTCAAGATATTTGCCTCCATGTTATAGACTTACTAAAAATAGCTCCACCAAGATCTTCAAGATGTTTGCCTTGCACTCCAAGTCTCCTTGCCATGTCACAATGCTTGCCACATCATCAATTATGCTTTGTCACCTTAGTTGCCACGTCACTTGGTCTAGGTGTCAAATCATGCCAATAAATAGTGCGGTTGCACTAACAATCTCCCCCTTTGGCATAATTTGACACAACTACTTCTGCACCCAGATTGACTCTTGTTACAATATTCTATTACAACACTGACCTAGACACAGACTAAACTGACGATGTTACAACTTCCAGGTACAACATCAACTGAAGAACGGAAACTAGGACTGACATAAGATATCATCTAGTTGCTTACAAAATACTTGAGAAAATATTACAAACTGCAACTAGTGAGACAAAATACGATTAACCATAATGAAATGACAAACATAACAATGTTCAACACAAACAATAAGACTAAATGTCCAAGTGTTCACGAAATGAAAAACAAGTCAGTCTGGTGCTCGCAATACTTCTCCCCTTTGTGACATAATTGATGCCGAAGTTTTTATGAATTGTTGCAAGTCTTGTTACACTTTCTCCGGCAGCTCCCCCTTTCTTCAGGCTTCCTGATCTTCATCTCCCCCTGAGTCGTGACCATCGTCTTCTCTCTTCTTCTTCTTCTCAAGAATTTCCAGGCGAGATAGAATCTTCTGCTTTTGTTTGGCAATGATGAACAATTCTGCAGATAATGCTCGTTGCCTGCTCTCCACATCTTCTAGTTGCTCTTTCAACATCTTCTCATATTCTTCTGCTACCAATAGATTTGCTTCTTCTTTATCTTCAGGCATTGATGGTGGAGACACCCTTCTTACAGGTAAATCAATCTTTTTACCTGGGTTGAACAGCTTCTGAGAAATTTTCAGCTTCTTCACTGCTGTGACTACTTCTCCCTTCCTGAGTTGTACTCCATGTTGTAACAAATACTGCAACAACAGTGCAGGATACCCAAGTGATGTAGAGGAGCTTGTGCAGTCAGCTTCTTTCACAATATTTTGGAAGATCAGCCTTCCCAGATTAAACTTCTTGCCAGTTCCAATAGCAAACAATAACAGTGCGAGTTCTTTTACTATACTGGAGTTGAGTGGGACTAGTAACCAATTCTGAATGCCAAGTCTAAACAGAATATTGTACTTGGCTGTGATGGTGGAGGCTGGAAGTCTTGACTCTACTCCCCATGACTCCGTTCTTCCTCCAGTAATCTCTTTTAGCACCTCTTCATTCAGCTCAATCCCTTCTTCACAGTTACCTTTCACCTCTAGTTTGAATTCTGAGAATCTGTTCAGACAAGCAGGAGTAAACAGAATCCACTTACCTCGAACATAAACTTTAGTGATGCCTTTGTCAGATGGCAGCAAATTACTGTAAAATTCTTGGACCAATGACAAACTGTAGCTTTCTGGAAATGTTGTAGACTTGTATAAACTCTTTGTTGCAGTAGCTCAGTTAACCCATACTTCTCAAAAGCTCCTTCATCAATCATCCTTTCAACCACAACTCCTCTTCCTTCAACAGATTCAAACTTCTTCTCGGATGCTTTGTCACGAAATCTGTCTTCATCACTGTCTTTTGCCTGTTGGGTTGCTTTCTTCTTCTTTTCTTTCTTAGAACTTGCTGATGATTTCTCCCCCTATTTTGTAGCTTCAGTACACCTTCTCTTATACCTAGGGGAGGATTCTACTTCGGGATCTGAGAAAGACTTTCTTTTGGACTTGCTAGTCTTCTCCTTTTTCTGGATTTTCTTCCTTGACTGGGCCTTCTTTTCAGACGCTACTTTCTTCCCTTTAGCAATCTGGGCAACACAATCTTTGAGTAGGATCTCATCAGAACTATGTGAACTTTCTGATGTTGGAGGAGTTGTTGTAACTTGTGCAGTGATATTGTCAGTATCTATAGGTACATCAGCATTTTGGTGAATATTTCCCATAACCTCACTTAGTATAGCAGCAGCTTCTTCCTCAGCACTCGTCGGAGCATCTGTGCTTCTTTTATTGGCAGCTTCTTCTGCTTGTGCTGGGGTTGCTTCTTTTTCTACAGCATCTTCACCCCTAGCATGTTGTTCTTCTAAACCTTCTCCTTCTGCAACTTTAGCCGAGTCCTCCTGTTCATCTTCCTCTGCTCTCTGAACATAAGCACCTGGAAAAGACTCACGAACCCATCTCAAGAGATCATCTCTGTCTTTGACACCTGAAGACAAATCTTGAGACGATGTTCTTGCTTCTCTTACTTCAGCATCCTGAGAAGAAACATAAGGAAAAATCGCTTTCCCCAAATCTTTTGATTCTTCTCTCCTTGGTGGGCTTTCTCCAGAATCAGTCCCTCTCATCCTTACTTCTGCAATTCAGGCAGCAATTTCTTGTGGGGTCGGTGGAGCACGGCGGGCCATCCTTTTCATCCTCATCTTTTCACCGACTTTGACTTCTTCTTCTCTTTCTCCTGATTTCAAAAACAATCTTTGGAAATAATTTGGGATATTAGGGTTTTTATGCCCCCATTAATTAGTTATAACTTCCAAGGCACCCTTTCATATTTAAAAAAAATCTCTTTTCAAAAAAAAAAATCCCTCTCTTTTTTTTTTGAATATTTTTATTTTCCCTCCTCTTTATTTCCTTTTCCTTTTTTTGTTTTTGATTTTTGAATCTTTTAGAGACATCAAGAAACTTTCACTCGTTGGAGTGTTTTGCTTGTTGACTTCATAGGACCTCGGTCAACATATTGCTTGTTGTACCATAATATTGTACCTGTCTGATTTATCATCATCTTCAAACCTGAACTGGAGGACTCTTCTTCTTCTCTTGGTACTTCACTTTTCCGAATCCATAATTTCTTGATTACAATAGTCTTCCCTCTGACTTTTCTTTTAATGATTGCCTGCTCATGTCTAATTATTCTTCCACTTTTCAAGTCTTCTTTCAATTTGTTACACTTGGGTCTTATATGGCCAATCTCTCCACAATGAAAGCATGTAGGCACTTCACTTTTTGGTTCTTCCCTTGTTTGACTTGTTTTTCTTTAATGTTTTGTTGGGTAGTTGACTTGACAAACACAACTCCTGAATCTTCTGTCTTGACACTTGAGCTTTCTCCAATATACCCAATACCATGTCGGGCTTGACTAGTTTTTCCAACTGATAGAATCTCGTCAATCTTGGCAGTACCCTTGTTCATGGAGTCCAAGGTCTTCTCAACATTGAACAACTTTTCTTTACATATACTCAACTCTTCCTCCAAGCATTGGTTTTGTAACATCATATCATTAAATCTGTTCATTATGAGTTTATAGCTTGTGAGAAGGTCATTTTCTGTTACCTCAATGTACTCCTTGTCAGTTTTAGTGGATGTTGTAGCTGATGTTGCAACATATTCTGCAACATGCGTGGATCCATTCATCACAGCAGGAAAGGACGTATGATGGTTGCTCAGACTTCTTTCATCGTCTTCTTCAGTGCTACCATCTGAGTCATCATTCAATCTAGCATTCAGTGATTTTCCTTTCTTTATGAGAATATTAGCACAATCGGCTTGATAGTGCCCAAAGCCTCCACATTCTCTACACTTGATCTTCATGAGACGATCTTCAATTTCTTCCTTTTTGTGATGATCTTCGACTTCTTCCTTTTCTTTATTTAGACCATCTTTTCTTTGAAATTTCTTGCCTTGTGTCATGTATCTTCTAAGCATGTCATGCATCTTTCTTGACAAGAAAACAATTTCTCTATCCTCTTCGTCTTCATCTTCTGTTATAACAGCCTGTTATAACTCCTTCTATTTTATTGCTTCAACCTTCAAGGCTATATCTTCTATTCTTCTTTCAGGATTAAGGTTCATCTCATATGCTTGCAAAGACCCCATCAGCTCATCCAGTTTCATAGTTGAAATATCTCTTGCTTCTTCTATTGCCGAGATTTTTGCATCAAATCTTCTTGGGAGTGATCTAAGAGTCTTCCGGACTAGCTTTTTATCCGAGTACTCCTTGCCAAGAAGGTAGGCTTGATTTGCAATGTCCATCAATTTGGCATTGAACATGGCTATCGTCTCATCTTCTCCCATCTTGAGATTTTCGAACATAGTTGTTAACATTTGAAGTTTGGATTCTCTTACCAAGTTGGTACCTTCATGTATGGTTTGAAGAATCTCCCAAGCTTTCTTGGCACACTCGCATGTTGCAATATACTTGAACTGGTTCTCATCAACTCCTCCAAAGATTGCATTGAGAGCTTTCCCATTGGCATTAGCTTTGTGCATGTCTTTGACACTCCAACTGCTTTTGTTTTGCATGATCACATTCTTGTCTTCATCAACTAGAGTAGGAGGAGACCATCCTTCATCTATGGCAATCCATGCACTCTCATCTATGGATTTAATAAACGCCTTCATGTGTGCCTTCCAATATGGATAGTTGGATCCATTTAGCAACGGTGGTCGTGTGACGGAAGCTGCTTCTTTTCCGGCCATCAATGGAACTTGTTAGGACCTCGCCGACTTTGAAACCAAAGTGAAAAATGACGACCAAGTCTCTGATACCACTTGTTAGTTCCTCCGGTGTGGGTTGTGGGTATTAGGTAACACTTAAGCACTCATAGAAGTCTCACACAAACCAATAAAGAAAGAGCACACAAACAAACACAAGGATACACACAACGTTGGTAACCCAGTTCGGCGTCCACTCACCTGTGTCTGGGAAGCCAAGCCCGGAGATAAACAATCCACTAAAAGAGGTAAAAATAGATGAGTACAAACACTTGTCACTCACACTCTAAACTATAAAGATCACTACCCTCTCTAGATTATCTGGTGCTCACACACTCTCCTTCAAGAGTCACTCAAGAGTCACACTTACAATCTACGAGCAAGGTAGCTTATATAGACGACTCAACGTCTAAAATATAGCACATACCTCTTTTAGAATCTCCGCGGCTACTAATTTAAAAACCTGCCGAAATTAGCTGTTATAACTCCTATTGTAACATGAATTGCAACATGGCCCCTGACTCAGCTTGACCGAGTTCGTTCGCTAGGATGACCTAGACCCATCAACCTCCCGGTCGTGCTAGTCGAGTCGATCAAATCTCCCGATCCCGACCGCCAAAGTAGCCTACCTCCCCGTCCTCATCACGCGTCCCCCGCAGGGGCGTCGCCCTTGTGCGTCTTCACGAAACTTGCCAAACTTAGTCTTCAATCCACCTAGATTTGGTCTTCAAAGATTCTCCAAACTTGATCTTCAATTCACCCAAGTTTGGTCTTCAAATCTTGCCTTCAATAGACTTCAATCAATCTTCATCAAGGATTCTTCAAATCATATCTTTAATTGGTCTTCATTCACACCATGAATAGATCTTTCTTTAATTAAGCTCCACCATATTTAGTCTTCAATCAAATCACCTAAATATGGTCTTGATATGATCTTGTCTTCAAGTTGTAATGTATTGCCAAAAATAACTCCACCAAAATCTTTAAGATAGCTTCACCATGATCTTCAAGATATTTGCCTCCATGTTATAGACTTACTAAAAATAGCTCCACCAAGATCTTCAAGATATTTGCCTTGCACTCCAAGTCTCCTTGTCATGTCACAATGCTTGCCACATCATCAATTATGCTTTGTCACCTTAGTTGTCACGTCACTTGGTCTAGGTGTCAAATCATGCCAATAAATAGTGCGGTTGCACTAACAGAGAGTTTTTAAATTTTGGATCTTTATGACGGTAGGAAAGATTATATAGCCGATCCATGATTTAAGAAGATAGGGGATCCAACATTTATTGTATAGTTTTAAGAAAACTATCTGAATCGTCCTTAAATTATGGGGTTGTTTCTATATTGGTCACTAAACTTTATAAAATTTTCAATTACGTACCAAATTTTTAATTACGTACTTATTAACTTCCAATGAAGTCCTTCCAGTGAATAAATAGTTTAGGGATGCAATTAAAATTATTGAAGTTCAGTGACCAAAATACTAACAACCCCATAGTTTAAGGACTATCTAGGTTGTTTAGTTTATAGTTTTTTTTATATATAATTTTTTAATCAATAATTCTTGTATTTAATTGGCCCCTTAATTTTGTCGGAATTTATTTTCTAATCACCCCTACTAGTACTAGTCATAAATTTTATATAAATAGATTTTTGACCCTTCCTCCCTTCACAATCATATCATATTTTTCAGTTAAAATGCTTTAATAGTTAATTCCCGTACTATGACATATAATAAATTTTAGGTTTTTATTCCAAGAGTTTGTTTGATTGTTTGTAAGTAGCAGTAAGTGGGTTTATATGAGAGTGGCTTTTAGTTTGATATAAAAGTTTCAGTTACATATAAATGAATGTAAAGCAACTTATATCTCACTCATTTTTATAGCATTTTAAATTATAATAAAATTTGTTATAACTTAAAAAACTGCAAAGTAAGTGTCATTCACTCACCACCATAATTATCATTTCATTAAAGTTATATAATATTTAATTATAAAAATATTACAAAAATATATAAGTATAAAAATATTTTTATATTTTATACTTAAATATTTATATAATTGAATACTTTTATGATAAGTTTTTTTAAATTAAATTATAAAAATATTTTAAGTAGTAAAATTAAATGATTATTACATATTTCAAAATTTGATAAATAATTTATTAAATTAATTAATTGTTTTTATTTAAATTAATTTTTAAGGTGAATTTAAATACTTAAGCTATCTCATAGTTAATTATAAAAAATATTTTTATAGTTTAGTATTTAAATAATTAAATATTTTATAATTGAAAATATTATAAAAATATTTAATAAAATAAGTGTTTTTAAAATTCAATTCTAGTTTTTTAAGTAATAAAATTAAAGAAATATTAATTTATATTAAATTTAATGAATACTTTATTAAATTAAGTAATTGTTTTTATTTAAATTTTTATGATGAATTTTAAAATACTTCCTACTAATATACAATATATAAGAAGATAATCTTAATTACCACTTCACTTGCATGGTGGTTATACCCTTTAACTTGCATTAAGGGTTGTTTGGTTACCTATAACTAATTGTAATGTAAATGTTTTACATATAAAATACTGTTTGATTTACTGTAAAATAAGTTTTACAGTTTATGGTAGTTTCACAGTATTTCAACTTACAGTAAAATTTGTTATAAGTTGAAATGCAATAAAATAAGTGGTGTCAACTCACTATCATTTATATTTCATATTTAGTTATAAAAATATATTTAATAAAGTAATTATTTTAAAATTTAATTATAAAATATTTTATGTATTAAAAATAATAAATATTTTTATGAAGTAATATATATATATATATTCCGCAACAACATTTTTTAATTGAAAATATGATGTTTTTTAAAAAATTAATTATAAATTATTTTAAGTAATAAAATTAAATAAATATTTTATTTATATAATTTAATATTTATATAATTACATAAATTTTGTCTTAAAATATTTTTATTATTTTATAAAAATAATTAGTAGAGTAAGTGTTTTTAAAATTTAAGTATAAATTTTTTCAAGTAATAAAATTAAATAACAATGATGTAATTTAAAATACAATATTTTACTTATATTGTCATTTAATTTATATTGTGCTTTCACTTACCGATAACTAAATAATGCTAAACACATTACAATCTAAAAAAATAATCCAATGGATTAGTTCCGTGACGTGGCTCAATCTTAGCCATGGGTTTATAAATTTTATTATTTATTTATTATATAATATAGGGATATATTTTGTAATTACATTAAAAGATTGCTAATCTTTGTTTGATAAATCACTAAATTGAGATAATCCAATGAGTGAGGATAAGCCACATCTCAAATTCCATCAAAACTACGGCGAAACCAAGTTCATGGGATCATTTCTCTACAATTTATAACATGTATATTTGAGTTTGCATCACTTCTATGACACCCACAGGGCAAAACACCCATATATATACATATTATTTTTTTAAAAAAATTATTTCATCCTAAAATGAATATATTTGACTACACTGCAATTGATCATGAGTATGTAGCACTTGCCACATCACCCACCACATGGAAATATTCTTGTATTATTTATTATTGATGTGGCATAACTTTTCATATTAGTCACACGTACTGTTTTTAAAAAATAAATCTTAAAATCTTAAAGTTTTTTTAAAATTTAAAAAAATTATAAAAATTACAATTTTAAAAATAAAAAATTATTTTTTAAACTCTAAATTTATATTTTAAACAAACAAGTGGCAAAATACGCCACAATAGCCATGAGGAAAATAAAAAAACATCTAAGGTGATGACGTAATTTAATGCACCACTGATTACATATACATGGGCTACCTACCTCATCAACCAAGCATTTATACATACTAATAAAGTAGGGATTGATCCTCAAAATAGTCCCTCTATTATGGTCAAGCCACCCTTTTAATCATATTATGAAATACACCCTTTTGGTCCCTCTATTTTTATCGATTGGGAAATGTTTGTCCCTTCCTTAACGATCGTCAATGTCGTCCCGTCCACTAACACTGACATGGCACCCACTGACGCTGACGTGGCCATATTTAATATTTAATGGGATTGCTTTGAAGAAAGGGAGGGCTTCAATGAATGTCTAAAAATCAAAATTATAGATTTCCACATCATTTCGGATTTCGGATCCAAGTTCCAAACTTCCAAAGATCCAAAATCTTTGTCTTCCCCACCCCGACTTCCACTTACTTTTTTTCCCTTGTGAGCCGTAGCTATCCTTTTCCTCAACACCGAGCATCTGGACCTCAAACATCCTTTCTCCACCTCCCAAGAATCGCAACCTCCACCCATCTCCTCCACTGCCTTAGCATTATGCTTTACAACCCTTTCCTCTTACCACACTCGCAAAGCCCCTCCCTTTCGAGTCAAACCACCACCACCACGTTGTGTCCATCAACACCTTTCTCCAGCAATACCTTGATTTAAACACTACTATGTTTTCCAGCACTGAGAACAAGCAAATTAGCCATGGAGATTTTTTGTTTTTTATTTACTTGTTAGAGTTAGGGTATTGTGGATGTTTGTATTGATTACCCTTTGATTAATCAGGTGTAATGACATGATTTAAACACTACTGAGTTTGTAGCATCATTGTATCTTTGTATTATGGTCTACACAATGCATAATTTATTTAGTGTATTTATTGTGCTTATATTATAGATCTTCCATTGATTCACAACAATCCCCCAATTCACATAACTCTAAATTGGTGCAATCTGTAATTGATATAATAATCAATACAACAATAGTTGATACAAACATCATACTACAACAACAACAATGCTCTAATTTGCTTTCACATGATTTTTGGTAATTGATACAATTTGTCTGCAATTACAAATAACTAAACAATAATATTGCAATTTATACAAAACATTCCATAATATAGCCAAGTTGAGAGACATCTTACATAAGTAAACTTGGCTATAATAGAGCAATAATGACATTCAATTTATAAAAACCATTCCTTATCCCTGAATTTCTTGCTATTTGTGAAATTTAAAAAAAACATCAAAATATATAAAAAAACATCCCTAAAGAACATGTTTCCCTGCTTCAAATTTAGTAGGTTGCCTTTCAGTTGTAGCATTTGTTGTACTGCCTTGGGTTGGAAAGTTTGCAGCATCAATTGTTGTAGAGGTCTATTGGCTTGATCCTTCATCTTGGTTCTTATCTACAAAAATCCTTCTATGCTTTAGTGCCTCCATAGAGACCACATATCATACATGTTATTATCAAATAAGTTTAATGAATGTTAACCATTGGTTAAATTAGAAAATCTAAAATAAATTTAAAGAATGCTAAGCAAGGTTTAAATCATAACAACCATTACAATCAAGTCTCTAGCAGTGATGAATGAGGAAACATTTGGAACTTCCTTTCCAAAAATCAATTCACCAGTGTGAGCACCCTACAAGTTAGTTGAAGGAGTATGTTTCATCATTTTGTAAGAAGTATAGTACAATAAAATTGGAGAAGACTAGATAATGTTATGCAAGTATGGGAACTAAATCTTACTCTAAGAATTCTGATAGCACCATGAGAGCCAACAACTGGCCTTTTCCCCTACTTGATACTTTTACATCCAATGTTGATCTTTCTTGACCTCCTTGCCCACTTGAATTAATATTGGCTTCACTTGGTGTTGGAGTTGCGTTGGCTTGGGGACTACCACTTTGGGACCTCCATAATCATGATAGTTTGCATTAGACTATATTCAACTATGTACAATATAACATTTTTGCTTATTAAAACAACAATTGAAAATGCTTACAGTGTCATTTCTTTTTGGACATCTTCTCTTGTTATGACCTTCTTCATGACAAATCTTGCACTTGAAAACTCTCCCATGTCTAGACATTTTTGTTTTATAGCCATTTTTTTCCTTCCAACTGTTTATTCTTCCTATTCTAGGTAGGTCTACCAGATATCTTCTTCACAATTGGTGGTAACAATGGCACTTCCACACTACTTGGCCAAAAATCCCTGCCCTTCACTAGATTGACAATGGAGTTGTAAGCCTTGCAATTAGTCTCTTTTTTATACCAGTCTGCCATAAAATAAAGTGGATCTACACCTTTAAATAAACTCACAGTCAATGCATGTTCACATGAGAGTCCACTTTTGTCCCGTTTTTCACAAGAAAAGGTATGGTTAACCAACATAACTACAAACCCTTCTCTCACTTGCATGATTAAATCATCTTGGAAGACCTCATGACTAGCACCGCCATTTCATTCTACCTACAATTTTAAATATTTCTTCTGATCTTTTTCAATTCTGCCAACAATATTAGGACCACAAGTTGTTTTCCACTTCATTGCATATTGTCTCTTAGCAGCTATCCTAGTCATTACATACTGTCTTATGTCTTGAAGCGTTGTGATAATAGATTTTCTTCTTGATTGTATAATCGCTTCCTTAAATGTTTCACACATATTGTTGTTAATTACTTCACACTTAACCATGTCATTAAAGTAGGCTTGGAACCAACCTGATATAGGCCATCTATCTAATAATTCTTCCATATCCTTCACTCCGCTCTTCAGTTTGCATATCTTTTCAAGTAGTTTCTACATTTCAGGTTTACTGGTGGACCTTGCAACATTCCAAAATTGGATCTAAAATTTTTTTCCTTGATGAATTTTTCCCCATCTTGCATAGATATGTCTTGTACGCATTGTGTGTTCAATTAAGGGTAACAAGTCATTCACAACATGTATTACGCCCTGGAATAAATAAAACAAACATATTAGAATAATACAGTTGTACTTAATGAAAATTTATGTAGGACAGATTTTGGCTCATCTTTTGCATGCCACTAACTAGTGACCAACCAAGGCCAGCACCAATTATAAGATCAACTTTTAATTGCTCAATAATTCATGATTAACTTTCAGTTGTCTCTTTCTCCACAACTACCCAGGCTATGGGAAACATTTGATTATTTCCATCCCTTCCCACTACTACATGTATTTGTCCTTTTCAATAGACCTTTTAAAAAACATACATCAAGACCAATTAATTTCCTACAACCATTAACAAACCCTTCCCTAACTGTTGTCAGACATATATATATATATATATATATATATATATATCTTTTTAAACATAGGCAGTTCAGTTGGTTTTCTTCTCTCAGATACAACAAGAACACTATTGCCAAGGTTTGTTTGTTGTTTTCAATTCCAATGTATAATTGTGCAACACAATAAAGTCATCTTTGAATTACTTTTCAATCATTTTTAATATTAGGCTCTTAGCATTTCTGCAGGTCTTGTTAGTAATAAAAACCCCCCAGCTCTTTTCTCACAATTGCCTTCAAGTGTCTAGGCCTAATGAAAGGTATTGAACTTATCACCTTACCAAACCTGTTGGCAACCACAGTGGCTGTCACTCTTTTATTTCTAGCAACCCCAATAATTCTTGATAGCAAATAGTTTTTCCCTTCTGCACCAAGAACACAATATTAGCCATCTACAACCTTTGGAAGAACATGTAGCCCTCACTCTCCTTGCATCATTTTTAATATATCCAAATTCAAGCCTTTCCTAGTTGACAACTCAACAAGCTTCTTCTTGAATAAATTTAAATTCTAAGAGTTAAGTCCCAAAATGAAATCCTACAGCGGATCATTTGGGTCATAGTACTTCTTACAGGTCTTGTGTCTATTTGCATCATCAGCATTGGATCCTTCACTAGTATCTTCATAGCTTCCAGGGTCTGAAGATTCAATGTAGTCGCTTTCATATCCACTTATGTTTCCTTTTTTATTAGTATCTGATTTAGTATCAATATGTTCCCTTATGTTTCCATCATCTTCATCATCATTTGCACTTTCATTATACTGAATTGTTTTTTTTTCAATTCGGCATACTTCCTCACATTTTCCATCATTGTTTATCTTTCATCATTGACATCTGAATTTATCACTAGGACAATAAGCAAATTTTTTTCATCCCCTTTATTAGATTCACTACCTTGGCACATATCAAACTCCACTACATTAGTAGGATGATCAAATGAGGCGGGATGATCCAATAAGGCTTCAGGTAGTGTCTTATCATGTTTAGTATCTAAAGTTTCCACATAAATACTCATAGTTTTATATTTTCTCAATTAACCAACTAGGCATACAAGGCCATCATCATCACAAATCCTTTACTATTGTCCCCCCATTATCCATGTAAGATAATTTCACAGTTTTTTTGATGTCATATCCTAAGTCCTTGACATCTGCTAAGAGATCCCAATAATAAAGCCTGCCAAGATCAACACTAAATTTAGACCCATCTCCATTCACATATGTAATCATGGCTTCTCTTGCAAATTCCCCTCCATGATGATATTTTAGAATGTATTCATCACATTCAGACATGGTTTGCTCCATCAATAACAAGATTTTGGCTAAAAATTCAATATAATATAAAAGGAAAATCTGAATGTGACTATATATATACATATGTGAATCTAAATGGTAGATTGGATTTGGGATATAAAGCAGACTGGAAAATTTGAATGGCATTAGATTAGATAGAAAAATATCTAAATGTTATCATCAAAACAAATGTGAATAGAAAAAAAATTGTGACTATATATACATATTTGAATGGCAATAACTATGCCTACTAAAATAAATTTGAATAACAATTGTGAATGTCAAGTGACTATATAGTATAAGGACTTATAGATTTTGTGATTCAGGGCATGCCAAGACCAATAATTCAAGGTTAAAAAAGAGAGGTACCATGTTCCTCAAAATGGTAGACCATTATCAGGGAAAATGTTAATGTAGAAAATATCAAAAGGTCTAGGAGTTCATTTGTACAAGCCCGTAAGATTAAGAAGAGGTTGCAGAAAAATTCAAAGTGGTGTTCACATTCAAATGTCAACTTGCTAAGCAGATCTAGCTAATAAGATATTCCAACAACTTTCTAAAAGAAAAATTATTCAACTACTATATTAAGGTATAGCAACCACTTCAACAAAATGGTAGAGATGATATATCTTCAATACAGAATGAAAAGGAGGTGAAAAATATATAACCATTAAAAGAAACGCTCGTATAATTTTTAAGAGTGAAACTACATACCAAAATTTTCACATGGTTCATGTGAATTTTAAGAGACATATTTTAGTAAATCAAAAAAATATGGAAAATGAGGAACATGTTGAGGAGATGGATAGGGCTAAAAATAAAAAAGGGTTCATAAGGACAAAATGCTTGTAGTACACAAAAGAATTGAAACAACTGGGTGCTCTCAATTTTTACCGAAAGAAGTGGCAGTGAGCTGTTAGATGCAACTTTGCAAGTAATACTCAATCATGACAGCCCCTATTGCATGCTGGTGATATAACATGAGTATATACAATTAGACCATTGGAGAAATAGGAAATGGTTACTAGCTAAATCAACTTATATTCCATAAACTAAACTAATTTGAAGACCTGAATATGATTTGTAGTCTAATAAGGAAAACCAACAAGTTCAAGGACAATTCAACTATAGCCTTAGCATATATTGAGCTGGCCATATAGATCTCAAAGAAAAGCTATTAGGATGAATAAAAAATATTCTCTTTATTCCCATCCATTATGTAGATTAAAACCCACTTTGGCTCCATAGCAACATATAGTAACCTTATCCACTATTTGCATAGCTCAACTATTCCCTGTGGATATGACTACCCACTCACCAGGGTACTTTATTACTTTGAAAACCCATGCACTTGCGGTACACACACGCAAGGGGTGTGCCACAGACTCTGTGGTTCTAGGGGTGAGAATGTTTCTCGAGCGGTGACATACAACCATCCCAATCAGGTATAAGGTATCCACCCCTTGAAGTGTTATGCTACCTACGATCTCTTGGAGCTGATCTGCTAGCCCCATCCCTCTAATCACTCTCATGATATAGGGGCTGGCAAATATCATACTGAGGCATACATGCTGGCACTGGTGTGTAATGAAATCTACCAGCATGTAACTGAGATGGATGAGACAATGCTGAGTCAAGCTATATAAGAAGAGCAGCTCTTGTCGCCCCACCACTCTTGTACTGTTGGCTTGACCTGCAAAAGAATAAGCCATGATCGCATGCATGTATCTCATAGTGTTTTTTGGGGCGGAGGGGTCCAAGAATGAGACCTTCATCAGGCCCTGCTCGTAGTTTTTCCTGTGACTCAGGCCGAGCCATACTCCTACTAGTGTGATGCCCTAGTGGAAAATCTATCAAAAACTGCTCATACTCAGAGGTGCTGGTGTAGTCTATGTATTACAACCACATTAATAAAGCAAACTTTGTAAAGCTCTCCATCTTCTACTCCCTGAATAACTGGAAGCGGATGGCACTTACTCTATCAAATCCAACCAACCCTCAGGCCAACTCAAACATGTTGAGGACCTCGAGTGTGGTTGATGAGTGTACAATATTCCATTATTTTATATAATTGTTTTACACTCATTAAGCATGTATTAGAAGTATACTGTGGAACTCGACACTAAACATAGTGTGTTTTACATTCTCAGGCTTCGTGCAGTACTTAAAGACAAGAGAGCCAAAATAAGTATTGTAGACACTAATCAAAGAATTTTGAACTCTCTCGGCATTAATTAGATAAGAACAAGGCAAACATGATGGTTTGTTGATAACTTACGGCCTGACTTATATCCATAAGCCTTTTCCAAAGAACCTTGTGGGCATGCTTATGCCCGTAAGAAGGAGTATAAAGCCAAACCAAAGGACCTTACGAGCATGACTTACACCCATAGGCATGACCGTAAGGACCATCTAGAGGAGTTTACAAGCAGAACTTACTGATAAGTGCTAAACTGACAATCTTTTCTATATCATTTACACTGTATTTAGCATGAAATTGTACTTGTTTAGTATCTCATTAGTATGAAAATTTCATTCTTTTGTTCACAACAACCTTTATTCCTATTTTAGGAAGAAAGAAACGAATTCAAGGATGTTTTGAAGCAAAATGAAGCAAGTTTTTGAATCAAGGCTGCACCACAACTCACAATGGACATTATGGCAACACACAATAGTCATTGTCTACACTTACCACTACCATGATTAAGCCGTGGCACATGAGCTCACTGGTAACAATATAGAAACCATGACGGTCTCACAACAGATGTTGTGAAGTCCATAACGGCCATTGTCAAATCACATAACGCCCAGAGACCGTGCCAAGATTGGGATTTGGAGCCTAGGCAATAACTTACTCACAACGGGCATCACGACGCTCGTGGTAAGGCCGTGGAGGAGTCGATTACTATAAATACCACTATATTCTCTAAATTTGGGGTGACTCTTTTGCCAAAAAAGCTAGGATGGTTGGATTTCTGGAGATTTGAGCGGCAGAAGATGGTGTTTCTCCCATATTCCAATAGATTTTGATGGATTTCTCAAGATACATCAACGAGCATCATCTGAGAAGATCATGTGTAACAGGCATCTTCAAAGATCATCATCAGAGGGGCATGAGTGACACACATCATTTGGACAATCTTAGGATCCTTTAATCCCCATCTTTGGAGAACTTTTGGAGGGAGTTAGTCTAGGAATACATGAAAAGCTTATTTATTCTTTATTTGGTCTTGTAGTTATCTTGTGCTTTGATGCTTTTATTTGTATGATCCATAAGAACCTAATTCGAAGGGAAATGTATGTCTAGGTCCCTCGGTTATTATTTATGAATCTTGATTGATTAATATAAATTGCTCTAATTTTCATAATCATTGCATGCTTTTAATTGCTTATTATTATTGATGCAGATGAGGAGGATATGCCCCCATATTGATGATGCCCTTGCCATGATAGATCTATGTATGTTCTAAGAGGTTAGACATAGCTAGATTTCCAAATCAGGGATTGATTGCCCCTTAGGCTTAGGGTTTGATTGGTCTTTTCTCATGGGATTCCCCGCACTTAAGGCAAACATAGGAGGCTTGGGTGTAAGAGATTTCATCTTAAGTTCCTAGTGATTTAGACCTAGTCATCATGGTTTATTAATTGTTATAGTCATCATGGGATTCCCGCACTAGTAGGCCTTTGAATTCACCTGATTCGATCCTAGAACATGATTGACACTTAACGCCTATAATAATTAATAATCAAGATAACTATAGTACATACTCCCAACTCCTTCTTAGTGTTCTTAACATCATCTCCAATTATATTGTTTAATAATTTTGTACAAGTAAACTACAGAAAGTGCATAAAGGATTAGGCTATTGATTAAGTGCAAAGGAAGTAATAGGAGCCTTTCACCATTCCTAGGGAAATACAATGTAGTATTACTTGATGACTCGTACACTTGCTGTATAATAGACCAATTACAGTATTAAGTGAATACTTGCATGCTTATATATTTTCATAATTTACACACCCATAACCTGACCGTCACTTACGCCCGTAAGGGTGGTCACAAAGATACTACAAAGGATCTTTCGGTCAGGTGTTTACAGCCGTAAGCCGGACTGTAACACAAGATAAAAGACCTTATGGATGAGACTTATAACCATAAGTGTTCCCGTGATGCTTGTGACCGATTATCTCTACCTCCTTAGAACCATATCCTTACACCTGTAAGAATCATGTAAATCAATACAATATAAATAGATCTGATGAGGCTTTTTAGAGCATCTTTGGTTTTAATTAGGAAATGAGGCTAAGAGAAGAAAGAGGCGAGTCTTCAAGGCTTTGGAGGTAATTGCAGAAGGAGATGAGGCAAAGGGAAGAAAGAGGCGAGTCTTCAAGGCTTTGGAGGCAATTCTAGAAGGAGATTTCAGCCCACCATTAAAGAGAGGAAGAGCATAACCGTTAAGACTAGCTTAGCGGCATCTGTGGAATGTCCTTTGGTGTTTTTCGGCGATCAACCTTCGGAACAATTAAGGAGGGTGTTTTAATCCTTTGCTTTAGTCTCCCCATACCTTGTAATTTGGATATAGTTGAACTCTAGGGTTTTATCTTTTGACATTGGTTATGGATCCTTATGATTTAGTTGTTTCTTAATTGCGATCCATGTTATTTGATTCTAATAGCATATTTGTATTGCTTGATTGCTAGCATGGCGAAAGGTCTAGTTATCATATTCAATGTGCTTTGTGATGAGAAAAAATACCCACCTAACATAGACGTGTCGCGATTAGAGACGATTGGCACACCCCTTGCGTTTGTCTACCGCAAGTGCACAGGTTGTCGAAATAATAAAATACACCGATGAGTGGATAGTCTAATCCACAGGGAATAGATGTTCAGGATTAATAAGTATTACTATTTAGCTAGAGTGAAAACCAATTTGTGATTTGATTCAAAATATTGATGCAAATAAAAAGGAAAAAGGGAGAAGAGAAAACAAGAAGAATAAAGAGAGGTAATTGATGGTAAAATGGGGTACTCGAATGACGCTTACCCTAGGACTATTTTTTCAAGTGCAAAACTAATATTATGTCTGCTAATTGAAGTTTAATGAGTCATGGAGATCCAAAGACACACGGTCCCAAACCTAAGGTCAACAGTGACTAGCCCTCTACACTATACCCGGTGAAAAAGGACACTGTGTGGGACTGCCTGAGGTTGTAGGCACTCCAATTGATAAACCCTATTCCCTAATTTAGATCTAACCCTTTGGTCAAGGCAAAAGATCCCTAATCATAATGAAGCCCTAGCACTAAGGATAACTCAACACTTCACTCTATCACTCATGCAACTAAGCCCCAGTGGAGAAGGTCTCTTAGCACTTCACTCTATCATGATCGCAAAGAACTCTTGTAACATGGAGGTAGGGTTAATCATGTCAGAAGAGAATGGGGACATTCCGCTACCTCTCGACTCACTCTCTCAACCCTCTTCAATCTTACTAAGTCTAACCATAGTGAATTTGTCACCCCTTCAACGGATTACCTAGATAGATTCTCAACCCTAGTATCACTCTAAGGGAAAATCACAACAATAATCACGCAAGATTGAAGCTCAATTAAAACATCAATTAAAGAAGCATAATGGAAGTCAATGAAACAAAATTATCCTAGGGTTTACAAGTCCAAGCACCCACTAGGGGTTTAACCCTCCATGGAGCAATACAAAGTCAAAGATGAAATCAAAAATAACTGCAAGCAATCCATAGAGATAACTATCTTGTTGTTCATGTCGATGGTCTTCGAGAGCCGCCTCATCTTCTCCAAAGGCTCTTTCATCAAGTCTAGAGCACACCCAGCTGAATCAAGGACGTCGGAAGATCCCCCAATAACTCTCCTCTGAAGAAAATCGATTCAAATACAATAGAACGCTCCAAAATCTCAGCCAAAAACCTCTCCAAGCCCTAGTTGGGCTCTCCCCAAAAGATAGGCAAAAGATAGGAAGAAGATCTCCAAATTAAACTCTTGAAGCAGTATTTAAAGGGCTGAAATCAGGCATCCACACTCACCTGTAGAAATTCCACACGGGTGTGTGGATTTCCAGGCTTCTCATTTCCTACACGCTGTGAATAGTCACTATTACAGTAATTTTGCTACATTGATTTGCTACAGTAATACTTCTACAGTACTCACGACTTCAATTTCTTCATCGAGGCTGCATGATTGGGCACACATCCATGTTGTAGATCATGTCGCATCTTCACTTTTGAGCACATTGATGAAGCTCTTAACACTATTAAACAAGCCAGATTATATGAGTATGACTATCTTTGTGCCCCTCCAATTTGTCTATTCACTTGAACATTTTAGAGGTTGGCACACACCCACATGTCTATAAGCACAACTTGTGCCTTGATCCTTGTTCGGTCCAAGAGTTTCCTCAACAATTGCATCCATGATCTATTTTTGCTTCTTTTCTTCCAAACTATATCCATAAACCTACAAGCACAAAAGAATACAAATACACATGAAGGAGCCATAAAATCTGATAAAAGTGATGCTCAATATAAGAAAAGTATACTTAATATACTTATACACAAGCACTTATCAAGGATAGTTAGTAAGCCTAGCAATAGGTTATTTTTGGAGAATTCGTCTTCCTCAATCCTTTTGAGTGGGTTAACAAGTTATTTCCATGATCTTTGTAATCATATGGAATAGATTTTAGGAGAAATCGAATTTCTATTATGTATTTGGATTAAGGGGTAGTCTCTTTGCACGATGGATTACCTATTTAAGAAATTCTTGTTAACCAAAATTGAGATTTCACATAGTATAAGCGGATTGTGTGGTGATTGTATTAGCACTTGACAACGCCCCTTACGTGTGATCCGCAAGTGCACGGGTTTGTCGAAGTAATAAATTCCAGTGAGTGGGTTATCGTATCCACAAGGAATAGTGAATAGAAACACAACGATTGCTACTTAACTAAATGAAGATGAAACAATAATAGTGTGGATAAAATCAATGTGAACAAGACTAAAAACAATAAGAAAAAGAGGCATGATAAAATTAGTGGAAAGGCAATTGATAGAAAGTGGGGCACTCGGACATTGCTCCCCCTAGAGTTATTGATTCAAGTGCAAGACCAACTATTATTTCTCCAAACTGATGCTTAATGAGTCGTGGAAATCCTAAAATACATGGTCCCAAACCTAAGGTAAACTGTGACTAACTCTATACTATGCCCCAGCGGAGAAATCGCTCAGTCACAACACCTCACACTGTATACAGTTGTAAGAAGCTTTAGGGATTCCAAGTGATAAACCCTATTCCTATATGTAGATTTAACCCTTTGGTCCAGGCGAAAGACCCCCAGTCACAATTAAGCCCCAGATACTAAGGAAATACTTCAATGCTTCACTCTATTGCTTGCGTAACTAAGCCCCAGCGGGGTTCTTCTCTTAGCACTTCACTCTATTGTGACCGCAAAGAACTCTAAGAACATGGAGGTAGGATAAATCACATCGGAAGGGAAAGGGGACGCTCTGCTACCTTTTGACTCACCCTCTCAATCCTTTCCAATCTAGAAATGTCTAACCCTCATGGTGCGTCACTCATCCACAAAGGCTACCAAGATTGGTGCCGACGAAAGCTCCCCCAATAACTATCTTCCAAGAGAAATGCGGTGTCGAAAGCCGTAGAAACCACTCCAAAACCCTTGCCAAAGCCCCTCTGATAAGTGCTTATATGATAAGAATGCAAAGTATTCTTTCCTTATGTTGAGCATTACTTTTAGCAGGTTTAAGCGCTAATACATGTGTATTTGTGTTCTTTTGCGCATATAGGGTTATGAAGCTAAGTATTAAGAAAAGAAGCCAAAAGTAGATCGCAGACACATTATTTGATTGAATCTTGGAAGGAACAAACGTGAAGACACAAGTGGGACTCCAAGATACGTGAATGTGTGCCAACCTCCACGAATTCAAGTCACTACAATGAGTTGGAGGGGCACAAAGGCAGTTATATTTGCGTATCCCAACTTGTGCATTGATAACAAGACCTCCATCAATGATGCTTTTGATTGAAGAAGACGTGCGATCTACCACATAAACGTGTGCCCGTTTATGTTGCCTTGATGAAAAGCATGGAATTGGGAGTGTTTTGGTCGAGTACTGTAGCAGGTATTGTAGCAAGTACTTTAGTAGTTACTATTCACAGCCAGCCAAAAATAGGATTTACAGAGAATCCACACAGGCGTGTGGAAATTCCACAAGCCTGTGGGAGAAATTCACAGGGGCGTGTGGATTCCCGATACCAGCCCTATTTAAGCCGCGATTCAGCCCAATTTTTGGGATCTTCTTTTCCCCTTTTCCCCAACTTTCATCCATCTTTCGAAAGGCCGTCGGCTAGGGTTTAGAGAGGCTTTTGGCATGTCTTTGGAGTGGTTCTAAGGATTCAACACTGCGCTCTACTTGGAAGAGGTTATTTGGGGAGCTTTCATAGGCACCAATCCGGCGAGGTGTGCCCTAGGCCGGACAAAGGGACCTTTAGAGAAGACTTAGCTACTCCATAAAACCATTGACACGACTACTGAGGGGTTTTCTTATGGAACACTTGTTTTTAGTTTCGATTTCATTGTTAATTGTATTGTGCTCCATGGAGAGCTAACCCCCCTAGTGGGTATTTGGATTTTGTAAACCCTAGGATGTTATTGTTTCATTGATCTTTTATTATGCTTTCCTTAATTGATGTTTCAATTAAGTTCCAATCTTGAATGCTTGTTGAATGATTTCTCCCTTAGAGTGATACTAGGGTTGAGAGTTCATCTTGATAATCATTGTAGATGAGTAACACACTACGAGGGTTAGACATTGCTTGATTGGAGAGGGTTGAGAGGGTGAGTCGAGAGGTAGCGGAGCGTCCCTTTTCCCCTCCGGTGGGCTTAGTTGTACGAGCAACAGAGTGAAGCGTTAAAGTGACTCTAGTGTCTACGGCTTAAATATGACTAGGGGCCTTTCGCCTGGACCAAAGGGTTAGGTCTATACATAGGAAGAGGGTTTATCACTTGGATTCGCAAGAACTCCATGAAACTTTACACAGTGTGAGGTGTTGAGACTGAGCGATTTTTCTGCTGGGACATAATGTAGAGTTAGTCACGGGTGACCTTAGATTTGGGACCGTGTGCTTAAGGATTTCTATGACTCATTGAGCATTGATTGGGAAGTATAATAGTGGATCTTGCACTTGAAACATTAATCCTAGGAGAGCATTGTCCTAGTGCCCCACTTTTATTGATTGCCTTACCTCTCACTTGCACCTCTCATTCTTGTTTCTTTTATCTTTGTTCACATTACATTTTATCAACAAT
Organism: Dioscorea cayenensis subsp. rotundata; assembly: GCF_009730915.1. Lineage (NCBI taxonomy): Eukaryota > Viridiplantae > Streptophyta > Magnoliopsida > Dioscoreales > Dioscoreaceae > Dioscorea > Dioscorea cayenensis. The sequence continues at coordinate 27,822,546 of NC_052479.1, read as the reverse complement.
ATCATTGTTCACTTTCACGTAGTTAAGTAGCAATTTAAGTATATTTACTCTCTACTCCCCGTGGATACGATACCCCACTCACCTGGGATTTATTAATCGACCCATACACTTGTGGGTCCCACGCAAGGGGCGTTGTCACCCTCTAAACCCTAGTTGCAAACCTCTCAAACGTTGGAGAAAAGATGGAGAGAAAGATGAAAGATGGATCCCCAAATCGGTACAAGTCGCTGCTTTATAAAGGGTTGGAATCGGGCATCCACACGGGCGTGTGGAATTTCCACATGCCCGTGTGGATTTTTGCAAATCTGATTTTCTGCTGGCTGTGAACAGTAATTGCTATAGTAAATTGCTACACTAATTTGCTACATTACTCCACCAAAATACTCCTGAATCCACACTTTTCATCGAGACAACATAAATGGGCACACCTCTATGCCGTAGATCGCATCAATTCTTCAATAAAATGCCATATTGGTGAAGATCTTGCTAACAATGCACAAGTTGTAATACGCAAATATAACTGCCTTTGTATCCCTCGTAAGGGTTTCATCTTCTTCACAACCTAGATTATGGCCATAAAAGAGTTACTCTGTGGCCTGTAAAAATCTATAAATTGCTCTTACTCTTTGGAAAACGGGCAGAAAGGAACCTTGGTCATAAATACTGGGTTACAGGGCTATAAGGGACACAATGAAGTGAGTTGTAAGGCTCTCTAAATTTCTCTTACCTATGTCTTACGGCTGTAAGTTGCCCGTAAGATACCCATAAAATTTCCCACGGAGATTACAGGTCTTAAGTGTCTTTTTTTTTACTCGTAAAGTTTTTTGGATGACCCTTGTAGTTCACCATACAGTTGTAAGTCTTCCCGTAAGGTATCTTTGAATTGTGCTCCTTAGGACTTATAGACCATAAATGTGCTAGTAAGGCTCTCTTGATTCCCCATACGAGGTGGTTTTCAAGCGTAAAGACGGTCATAAAATTCTCTGTTGAGGAATTATGGTCAGGCTTACGGGCATAAGTAACCTATAAGCAGTCTTGAAAGTTTAGAAGAGTTCCCCTGTTCTGACAAGTATGCCCAAATACAAAATGTTACCTAGTAAGCATAAAACTGAGCATCTAATACTACAACAACCAACCAACTCATGTAAAAGAATGAAAAGCCAATCATTCTATTGTAAGCATAAGAAAACAAAAATTACCAGCTAAAAATCAAAATATGAGAAAATTATAAAAAACATTTGGGTTGTCTCACAAGAAGCGCTTGTTTTATGTCACTAGCTTGACATACCTCGTGCGCGCATGTCAATGAGGTTCCAAATAGGAATACTCCTCAACCCTAATGTGAGTGTCGCCAAAATAGTGCTCAAGTGCAAAGTCAGAGAAAATCGAGAGATGACCAATTGCATGGACTATCTCGGATATTACCTCCTTAAGCAAAGGTTTATCCTTGCCTTTTTTTGGTTAAGTGAACATCTTCTAATGCTTCTTCTACATTCGTTCATCAACTTTGTTTGTTTGAAAGCAAGGCAAAGTGTCTCTTTCATCTTGAGGGTCATCCACTAAGTCATCAAAAGGCTCCTTGTGCACCATTTCCTTCATAAAATCATCAAAAATTGAGTCAGTCATATCTATAAAATAACAAGTATCATCAACAACAAGAGAATGTTTCATGGCATCAGATAAAGCAAAAATGACTTCCTTATCCCTAACCTAAGAGTCATTCTACCATTACTAACATCAATAACAGCTTCGGAGGTGGCTAGAAATGACCTACCTAAGATTAGTGTCATATCAACATCCTCATCGACGTCTAAAATAACAAAATCTATCGGGAAGATAAATTTGTCAACTTTCACAACGACGTCTTCAGCGATACCTCTACCATGCCTAATTGATCTATCCGCTAATTATAGGGTCATTCTAGTAGGCTTGAGGTCACTAAGCCCTAGTTTCCTAAATAAGGTGAAAGGCATAACATTATTGCTAGCTCATAGGTCCACTAAGGCTTTCTTATTAACCAATTCACCAATGTTAGGGATAGTGAAACTCCCTGGATCCTTTATCTTCTTTAGTATTTGGTTTTGCAAAAGTGCCAAGCTTCCCTCACTCAATGTGACTATAGAAACCTTCACAAATTTCCATTTGTTCATTAGTAGGTCATTGACAAACTTCGAGTACATCAATATTTGGGACAAGGCTTCTACAAATGGCATGTTGATGTGTAACTACTTGAGCAAATCCAATAATCTCTTAAATTACTCGTTGGTACAATCACTCTTTAGTCTAGAGGGATACGGAAGTCATAGAACATACTACTTTACCAGTTATGACACACTCTTCTCTAAAGTTGGAGTACCTCCTCCGTCTTTTATTAGTTCTTCAAAAACTTCAACTACCGGCTCCTTTTCCTTTTCCATCATGATAAGTGCTAGAAAGTTTATATTTTATACATCATTTACACTGCATTCAGCATGGAATTTGACATGTTTAGAATCTAATCAGTACTAAATTTCATTCTTATGTTCACCACGGCCTTGACATCTATTTTAGAGAAAAGAAAAAGTTGATTCGGGGGCATTTTGAAGTAAAATAGGCTAAGTTTTTGAATCAGAGCTTGACACACCCCTTGGGTGTGTGTACCGCAAGTGCACGGGTTGTCGAAGTAATAGAGTATCCTGGTGAGTGGGTAGTCGCATCTATAGGGAATAGTGCTCAGAAACACAAATATTATTATTTAAATATAGTGAAGATGATTAAAGGGTTGTGTGAACAATATCAATGCAAGTAAAAATAAAGAAAAGAAGAAAGAGATGCAATAGAATTAAGGAGAGGCAATCGATAGAAAATGGGGCACCCGGACATTGCTTACCCTAGAACTATTGTTTCAAGTGCAAGACTCCTTATTGTGCTTCCTAAATGATGTTCAATGAGTTGTGAAAATCCTAAGACACACGGTCCCTAGTATAAACACTATTCCCTATTATAGAGCTAACCCTTTAGTCTAGGCGAAAGACCACTAGTCACAATTAAGCCCCAACACTAAGGATTACTTTAGTGCTTCACTCTGTTGCTTGCGCAACTAAGCCCCAGCGCAGTTTGCGTCATAGAACTTCACTCTATCATGACCACAAAGAACTCTTAGAACGTGGAGGTAGGATAAATCACATCGGAAGGGAAAGAGGATGTTCTGCTACTTCTCCACTCACCCTCTCGACCCTCTCCAACCATGCTTTGTCTAACCCCCATGGTGTGTCACTCATCCACAAGGATTAGCAAGATAGATTCTCAACCCTAGTGTCACTCTAAGAGAAAATCAATGCAAAAAACATTCAAGGATAGAACTTAATTAAAACATCAATTAAAGAAGCATAATAACGGTCAAAGAAACAAAATCAACCTAGGGTTTATAAGTCCAAGCACCCACTAGGGGTTTAGCTCTCCATAGAGTAAGATACAATCAATAATGAAATCAAATGTAAAAGCATGCAATCCATAGGAAAAACTACCTCATAGTCCGTATCGATGGTCTTGTGGACTCGCCTCGTCTTCTCCAAAGGTTCCCTCGTCAAAGCCTAGGGCACACCTCGCCGAATCGATGCCGAGAAAAAGCTCCCCCAATAACTATCTTCCAAAGGAACGCAGTGTTGAAGACCGTATAACCACTCCAAAGAGCTAGCTAAAGCCTCTTCAAACCCTAGCCGTGAGCGCCTCCAAAGATGGGGAAAAGTTGGAAAAAAGATTAGAAAAAAACTTTAAAATGTTTGAAATCACGGCTTTTATAGGGGATGGAATCGCGCAAATCCACACAGGCATGTGGAATTTCCACACACACCCCATGTAAATTTCCAGAAGTTGATTTCTTACGAGCTATGAACATTAACGGCTACAGTGATTTTCTACAGTAAACTGCTACATTACTTTGCCAAAACACTCTCGAATCTATACTTTTCATCTAGGCCACATGGATGGGCACACATCCATGCGGTAGATTGCGTCGCGTCTTCAACTAAACCACATTGACAAAGATCTTGCTAGCATTGCACAAGTCGAAACACATGAGTGTGCCTCCCTTTATGCCCCTCTAATTAGCGTGTCCGCTCGAGCACAATGGAGGCTGGCACACACTCACATGTCTTTGAGCACAACTTGTGTCTTCACATTTGTTCACTCCAAGACTTCATCAACAAATGCATCCATGATCTACTTTTGGTTACTTTTTTCCACAATTGTCTCCACAACCGTAAATGCACAAACGAACACAAAGACACATGCATAAGCGATAAAATCTTATAAAAGTAATGCTCAATGTAAGAAAAGAATACTTCGTATTATTTATACACAAGCACTCATCAAACTCCCCCACACGTGAGCTTTTGCTTGTCCTCAAGCAATGATAAAACATTAAACCATCCAAGAAGGAAAAATTGAAAGTGCTTGGCCTTAGGTTCACCAAAAGCATGCAAAAAAATGCATTCTACAGGTAGGGAAAAATTTCAACACCGAAATAAGCTAAATCAATGTTGTAGCTAAAAACTAGAATAAAAAAGGACAACAACCCGATATCGTGTAAGTATGTGCAAACTCACTCAAGTCAACCCAACGTATACTCCTAAAAGCTCATAAGTAAAATGGACTTATTTATGTACAAGAAGAAAAGAAAAGGTAGTAGCTTCACACATCTTCTAAGGTAGCCCTTTCCTAAGTAGCCGCTAAGGTCGCTTTCACACATTCGAGGTGATAGCTCAAGTCTATAAATATATGAAAATGAAATACAACTTGAAGCAAACTGAAAATAAAAGATAAACTCAGAAGGAAGATCTTTTTTGAGTAGTACAAGTCCAAAATAAATGCAGAAGTAAAATATGAAAAACATAAAAGCAAAGAAAGGTAATAGACGCCTCAAGCTGTGTTGTCTCTGCTGTTGATGATGATGATGATGCTGGTGATGCTGGTGGTGGTGATGGAGGTGCTGGAGAGGTATGAGGACTGCAGGACCTCAAAACGAATGGTGAGGCCACATCTCGCTCTAAAATATACTGTAGGATATCATGACGTGCTATCACCTCAGTATGGTTCATGGCCTGTGTCACGCGAACCTCAGCTAAATCCCACTGTAATACCCCTACAGCACTCTTGAGACTCTCAAAGCGATCATGGGCTCGAGAAGAAGAAAAATCTGCACCGGTGGTGCCTCCTATGTTGCAGGGGGTGCATCGGTCTCCATATGCTCCAGCTACGGCTCCTGCGCAGGCTGAGACCCCTCTGCTGCATCTGTCTCCCCCTCGGCTGTCTCTGGTGGAGGCATGATCATCACATAGACTCCATCTCTATATCTGCGGATCATCCCCATGAGTCTCATCGTCTCTAGGCTGAGGGGTGATGATATAATCATCTTCACAGCCCCTCTGATCGCGTCCAACAGACCCATCCCAATGATGAGTCAAGTGATGTACCAGCCCGAGAAGAGGACTTTGACACTGGCATACTGACCCTGATGTCATAGGTACTCTGCCAAAATGTGTCCAAGGTGGAGTGGCTTACTCTGTACCATAGAGTAGAGGTAGAGTAACTCCTGCCGACTGAGGATCTAGTGCTATCACCACGTCCATTCACTGATCTACTCATAACAGCATGGATATAACGGTAAGATGGACGTGAGAGGCACATCGCCTTGGAGGCCCCTGGCTTGTACTAACCTTGGCCACACAATGTCCTGTACACTCTCTGAGGAGTCAAACTACCCGGATAATAGGTCGGCAGCTGATCATACTCCTCAGTATCGGTGTAGGCCTCGTCATACAAACCAAATCTGACGGAGAACTGCCTAACGCTCATGCTATGTTACTATCCAAATACTCTGAACTGAATAGCGTCGATGCTAGAGAAGCTGTTGTATGCTCTGTCGAACTTAAATGACGCTAATACCTTCAACGTGAGCATAAGAATAGTCGACTCTCGAATAGACAATAATCTCCTCCAGCTACCCACGGAGATGAGCCGCTCTACCTCATCTGCCATGTCATCCCCCAACTGTATCTCTTGCAAAGCGCTCAAATCTAGGAAACTAGATTGGCTGAACTTCAGCTTTGATAATCTCTTGAAAAGAGCTTGATGCTCAGGAATCAAAAATTTCATGTGCTCCGGCTCAGGAGGAGGCTCACGTGGATGCTTATTTGGATCTGGGGCCCATATCTACAAGAATCAAAAATAGAATCATCAAGTTTAGCTTGAAAAATCTAATTTTGCCGAAATCCACACGGTCGTGTGGAAATTCCACACACCCGTGTGGATCTTTGGGGCATGAAATCTGCACGGCCAAGTCACAAAAATCATACAAATACATGATAAAATCGTTCTAGAAAATTCTGAAAGCATGCACCAACCATTTAAACATGTAATCAAAGCAACATTCACTAGTTTAAGCAAAATAAATCAAGATTGGTGAAGAAAAAGGGAACGAGGGCTTCCCGATGAAATGTAAAGAAAAACCTTCGAATGCTACCGGAAAACTTACTAAAATCTCTATAAATAGACGGTGAGGGGTCGGGAGAGTGGAGAGAGGCAACATTTAAGTGTATGGGAGTTATAAAATGAAGAGGCACAAATAGTTTTTAAAGCAAAGGCAAGCCTCTTCGCGCTCTGTGCATCCACACGGGCGTGTGGAAATTACCCACTCCCATATGACTCCACAAGAGAGCTTCACAGGGGTAGACGCATGCCCCTGTGTGCTCTCGGGATAGCCTCTGACTAACTCTGAACGCATTCACACAGGCATGTGGAAATTTCGCACACCCATGTGCCTGACTCACAGGGGCACCCACATGCCCCTATGGCTTCTGTCCTATGAAGAAAATGGCTAAGTGTTCCACACGCCACTGTGGAAATTCGACATGGGCATGTGGATTCTCACAGGGATACTTGCAGGGGCACTCACATGGCCTCATGTGTACTCTCGGGATGGAGGAGAAGTCTCTACAGAGTTTCACACGGGCGTGTGGAAATTACCCATGCCCGTGTGTTGTTCACGGGGTCATCCACAGGGGCATTCACACAGCCATTTGTCTTCTCGGGATGGAGGAGAGCACTCTGCAAATATCCACATGCCCGTGTTGAAATTACCCACGGGCGTGTGACCGTCACAAGGCCATTTACAGGGGCATTTGCCTATGCTAGGTGGGTCTTTAAATTCATAACACGAGCAAATTAATCATACATGAAACTAGGGCGTTCACCTCGATAGCTAACGGACCTATAATGTGTGTGTTGTGAATATGATTATGCAAATAATGCTACAATCAGTCTGTGAATACCGCAAGTGTATGGGTCATCAAGTAATACATCGTAAGTGAGTATGAGGGTTGTATTTTCCCAGCAATAGGGAGAGGCTCCTATTACTTCCTTTTTTGCTTAATCAATAGCCTAAACGTTTATTTTGTTTCTTTAGTCTACTTCTACAAATTATTAAACAATCCAATTAGAGAACCATTAAGCACAATTGAATATTACTCATGATAGGCGTTGAGTATGATAATCATATTCTACTATTAGACCGAGGAAATTCAAGGGCCTATGGTCCCAATCTCTTGGCAACCAGGTCGAAATCACTAGGAAGTTAAGATAAAATCTCTTCCTACCCCTACCTCCTACGTTTCCCTTAAGTAAAAGGATTTTTCTAGAAGGGACTGACAAGGTCCCCTTGTGTATATCCCGCAAGTGCACGGGTTTGTCGAAGTAATAATCCCGGGTGAGCGGGTATCGAATCCACAGGGAGTAGGGAATAAAAAATACTTAATTCAATTCTTAGCTATGTAAAAGATCAATGATGATGAGTGTGATAATGATTCAATTCTCAACAGTAAAAGCAACAAGTAAGAGAGCAAAAGTAAAGAAGGGGGGTAAGGCAATCGATAAAGATGGGGTACCCAGATAATGCTCTGCCTAGGATAATTATTTCAAGTGCAAGAACCCTCTATTATGCTTCCTAATCAATGCAATGGTGAGTCATGGAAATCCTTAATTACATAGTCCCAAATCTAAGGTCAACTATGCCTAACTCTATACATGTCCTGGAGGAGAAATCGAACAATCTCAACACCTCGCACTCGCATAGAGTTACAAAGAGCTTTAGAGATTCCAAGTGATAAATCTCTTCCTAATTATAGACCTAACCCTTTGGTCCAGGTGGAAGGTTCCTAACCACAATTGATCCCTAGATACAAAGATCACCTCAACGCTTCACTCTGTTGCACGCGCAACTAAGCCCCAGCGAAAGTTCATCCCTTAGACCATTCACTCTATTATGGCTGCAAAGAACTCGAGGAACGGAGGTAGAATCTATCACGTCGGAGGGGAAAGGGGACGCTCCTGTACCTCTCGACTCACCCTCTCAACCCTCTCCAATCTAGCTTTGTCTAACGCTCGTGGTGTGTCACTCACTCACAAGGTTACCAACAAGAACTCTCAACCCTAGTGACACTCTAGGGGAAATGTTCATACAATCAAGCATTCAAGGTTGGAACTCATAATAAACATCAATTTATTGAAAGCATAATAAAAAGGTTCAAAGAAACAAATACATCCTAGGGTTCACAATACCCGAGTACCCACTCGGGGTTTAGCTCTCCATGGAGCTAAGTACAATCAAAGAAATAGAATGTAAAAGCAATGAATCCATAAAGAAACCCCCTCGATAGTCGTGTCGATGGTCTTGTGGAAAGTCCTCTACTCGTCGTCCAAGGATTCCCTCGTCCGGTATAGGATACGCCTCGACGGAAGCTCCCCTACCAACCTTCTTCCTAAGGAATGACGATGTCGGAGCTGTAGAACCTCTCTAAAACCCTAGCCAGTACCCCTCAAAACCCTAGCCGAAGCCCTCTCTCAAGTTAGGGAAAAAGATGGAGAAGAGAATGCTAAAATCGGGGCTGAATCGGCTTTTTATAGGGCTAGAATCGGGCGACTACACGGGCGTGGATGCTTCACGTGCCCGTGCGGAATTTCCTCACGGGCGTGGATAATTTCCACACGCCCGTGTGGATTCTCTGAACTCATGTTTTCTCGGCCGGCTGTGAACAGTGCTTCTACAGTACTCTCTACCGTGTTGCTATAGAGCTCTGCTACAGTATCCAGCCTGAATAGCTTCCCGAATCCATACTTTCATAGGAGTAACGCAAACGGGCACACGTTCATGTCATGGATCACTTGCTTTTTCAATGATAGGCAAGTTAGTGGAGCTCTTGTTCTATGTGCATAAGTCGGAATGCTCGAGTGTGACTGCCTTTGTGCCCCTCCAATTGGATGTGCCAAACTTGAATACGAGGAGGTTGGCACACACTCTAGCATCTCACACCCGACCTATGTCTTCGCGTTTGAACCTTAGCAAGATTTCCTCCAAAATCAGTGCATTGTGCTCCACATTGGCTTCTTTCCTTCATACTCGCCCTCACAACCCTGCCTGCACAAAAGTAACATAAAAACACACGTATTAGTGTAAAAACCCGAGAAAAGTAATGCTCAACATAAGGAATGAACGCTTCGGATCCATATCGCACAAGCACTTATCAGGGACAAATCAAACCCTAAGCCAAAAGGGCAATTGATCCCTAATCCTCAAACCTAGCGAAGCCTAATCTCTTAGCGCATATATAGATCTAACATAGGAGCATATCTTTCTTATCCACATTAACAAGAATATCATTCAAAAAACATGCAATGAATCACATAACTAGAAAGATTTATTGAATTTAACATCAAGATTCATAAGCAATAATCAAGGGACCTAGACATACAATTCTCCTCGAATTGGGTTCTTATGCATCACAAATAAAGATATAAAAAAAGATAGAACCATAAGACCAAAGAATGACATTAAAGAATTGCTAAACTAACTACCTCCAATAGGTCTATGAAGGCTGAGATTGAGAGGATCCCAATATTGACAAAATGGTCCCGAATCTTTTCGCGCGCCCAACTCTAATGATGAAAGTTGACTCTCTCTTTTGGAAAACTCACCGGAATTTGCTAAAAAAGTGAAGAAAGTTGTCTCAAGCCACTCAGATCTCCAAAACTCCAACCGTTCTATCTTATTCAGTAAATGAATCTCTCCTAAATCAGGAAAACCTAGGGTATATATAGGGTTGAGTCCATCATGGCCTCACCACGGGCATTGTGATGCTGATGGTGAGTAAGTTATTGTGTGGGCTCTAACTCACATCCTGGCAAGGCTTCTCTGAGCATTGTGTGGGTCAATCACAGTCGTGATGGGTTCACAACGGCTGTGGTGAGGCCATTATGGCTTTTGTGTTGCTCCTAGTGATTCCAAACTATTACGGCTTGATAACAGCAGTGTTAAGTGTGGACATCAGTCGTGGTGAGATATTACCATGGCCATTGTGAAATGTGACGAAGCTCAGATTCAGCAACTTTGTCAATTTTGCTTTAAAACGCCTCCCGAATTCGCTTCTTTGTCCCTAAAATAGAAATAAAGCTAGCGGTGAACAAAAGAATAAAATTAAATCCTAATTTGGTGCCAAACACGTTTAATCTCATGTGAAATCCAATATAAATGATATGTACAGTATGAACTTTCTGTCACTTATCAATAACATTCAAGACATTGATAACACGTACGTGATTGAATTCAAATAATACAAATTGCAATTAGAAAAATAATTAAAAAATAAAGATCCACAATTAATGTCAAAATAGATCATACCTTAGAGTTCATCTATACCCAAGCATCTATAAAATTAGTTCTTCAGTAATGGAGAACAACAATACAATTCACAAGGAGCAATAAGAATAAATGAAAATATAGAAACCCCCTTCTCAATTGCGTCATTGAGATTGCAGTCAAATCTTCCCAAGAACCTTCCAAAGATACCACCAAGAAACTCCTTGACGGCTCCAATCTCTATCCTCCAAGGTAGGCTGCTTATTTCTTCTTCTTGATTCGCCTCCAAAGCTCTAGAGAATCATCCCCTTACTTTCCCCAAGCCTTGCCATTAAAAGAACCAAAGATTCCCCTTAAAACCCTATTCGAAAAATATTTATACCTAGCTACTTACAAGCTGCTTACGGGCATGAGAACACGGCTGTAAGAAGTTGGAGATGATGAGATGTGAGCCTTACGGGATAACTTATGGCCATAAATTCCTTCTGTAAGGTCTTCCGTCTGGTATTACGGTCTAGCTTACGACCGTAAACGCTAGACCGTAAACTTCTCTAGATTGCCTTGTGACCATCCTTACGGGCGTATGTGCTCCTCATAAGCTCCTCTAGATAACCCTTATGGTCTGACTTATGAACGTAAACCCTTCTTGTAAGTTCCATTGTTTAACCTTATACTCCTCCTTACAGGCATAAGCATACTTGCAAGGTTTGCTGGATGAGGCTTACGGTCGTAAATTTGACTGTAAGGTGTTTTGTTTAACCTATTCTTCAACAGTTGATGTCAAAAGAACTCTATATTATTCATTTTGGCTTCAAATTGCTTCTTTTGGTTCTCTCTCTTCCTTAAGTGATACATGTTACCTGAAAATATAATTTTCACAATGTTTAACATCATCTTCCAAATGAGTACTCTAATGCATGCCAAATAAGTATACCAATAATATAAATGATGTACAAATATACACTTATCATAAATCTTTTATTTTATTTTTTATTTTATAATTAGTTTTCAAAAATATTTAAATTTGAATTTTTGAATATCAATTTATTAAACTTTACTATACTAATGATTCTTAAGTGTCTATTAAATTTAGAAAAATATAATTTTCACCCACTTTAACATCGTCTTCTAAATGAATACTCTAATACATACCGAATAAATGTATACAACAATATAAAATAATATACAAATATATATTTATTTTAAATCTTTTATTTTATTTTTTATTTTATAATTAGTTTATAGAAATATCTCTATTTGACTTTTGAATATCAATTTATTAATTATAATTCTTAAGTGTGTATTAAGTTTGAAAAATATATGTTTTTTAATTTGAAGTATTTAATAGATTTTGGACCAGTTTAACAGGTTTGGGATGAAATGGGTTTGGGCATCTAAATAAACATCATTAATTAATTTTTTATAGGCTTGGATTTAGAAATTTTTTAGAAAGTGGAAATATTATTTATTTTAATTTTATAATAAAAATATGTTTATTCACCCAAAAATAAGTGTTAGAAACTTATTTTATTTATTTATTTTTCATTATAAATAATTTAGATATGCATGAAACTAAAGTATCCCACCGTCCAAAGAAGCATCGTAGAAGTATGAACATGAAGCATGAGGTGCTGACTCATATACCCAGCCCAATTAATTATATGCGGTTCTTTGATTCCTTTCAATTAACTTTGCTTAACTGCTTTCATGCCGACCAATTTTTCACATTCCAATAGATAAGGAACAACAAGATCCGATGTTTTTAATTTTTATTCAATTTTATCTAAGTTTGATCATTGAATATATCTTTAATTATTTGTGGATTATAATGAATGACGTGTGATGTTCCTCTAATTTTGAGTTTACCTTTTATATATTTAAGTATATTATACTAAAAATATGGGAGCATCTTATCTTATAATTCCAGCTTGGTTAAGAGGAATAATTTTGTGGTGGTTTAAATATAATTAGGAAAACATATATATATATATATATATAGAGAGATATATATATATATATGATAGAACCCATCATCTAGGGACGTCCCTAGATTTCAAATCTAGGGATGTCTATAAGTAACTCATCGGATGAAAAATCGACGGCTCTTATCATTGTGAAACGATGAGAAACCGCGTTCTACAGATGTTGTACGATGATCATGAACGGTGAAAAATGTAGTACAATGTTTATATAATCAATCAACCATCTGGATGATGATCCAACGAGCTTAGATTTAAAAACATCCCTAGATTTGACATCTAGGGACGTCTCTAGATGATCTTTTCCCATATATATATAGGGGCGGAAGGAGGGGGGTCAAGGGTGTGCTTAAGCACCCCCTTGGCCCCCAAGTTAATAATGTCTATATATATATATCAATTAATGGTGTTTATATATATATACATACACATACATGCATATGAGGCTAGTGATAGAAACACCCCCTCCTTTTTACTTTTCTCTTTCATTTTTATTTTTAGTTTTTTAAAAATATCAATCCTTTTTCCAAACTAATACTATAGTCTAAAATATAATATTTTGAAAAAAAAATATTTTCAAAAACTTTATTATTTGACTTATTAATATTTTTACAAAAGTAGTTTATCTAGTAAAAATCCAAAAATCTATTATTTATCCCTCTTTCTATAAATTAATTTATACAATATAAAAAAATTATATTTTTTTAATAAATTTTTGTTAAAAATTTATTATTTGACACTGACCTTTGTAACTATGATATAATACATAAAAAAATATTTTTAAAAAAATATTTATAAAAAAATATATATTGTTTCTGTTTTTACTTGGTTAATCTTAAAAAAAAGTATAACTGTCTTTATAATCTATATAGCCCTCATTGGTTTTTTTTTTGTTAAATTTGATGGATATTGACATGTCATTTGACCAATCTACAATATAATATATATATACATATATATATATTGATTTTTTTATAGGGAACATTCAAAATTTGTTTTTAATTCTTTGAGTCAAGTACCTCCTTCATATTCCTCTTAGTTCCGCCACTATATATATATATATATATATAACGTTTTTTTATTGTTCAAAACTCAAAAGTGATTCTATAAACAAAATTATTCCATTTGGATTTATTTATGAATATAAATATTTAATTTATTGTTTTTTAAGAATTTCATCATGTGCTTTTTTCAATTGATTGTTGGGAGATCTGTTTATTTTTTTAAAAAAAAATGTTTTAACTTATGAAAGAAACAATTTTAACAAAAAAATAATAATTAAAAGTATGTTTTTTCAGCGAAATTTTCATTTTATATATAAAAAAAAAGATTTTGGGAAAAAAACTTTGATGTTTTATTTTTAAAATAGAAATTTGGTGCTTGTTGTGAAACAATAAAAGAAACATCTGAGTTACACACTCATTAAATCTATAAAACTGTGGAGGTAATAGATGTTCTCATCTCTGCAGTTACTCATCACCTTGGATCAATGACGTTTGAGCTATAACCGAAACATAGTGTTTGTTTGGAGATATTTGAAAAAATACCCCATTCTTAAAATCTTATGTTTGGTTTGGAGGGTATTAAAACACATTAGTAAATTCAATTACTTTATGACATGTATTTGAACTAATTTTTAAATTGGGCGTAAATCTAAATTGATCCCATCTAATGTGGTGTTTTTTTCACTAGATTTGGAACTTCATATAACTACAAATACAAAATCATTGAAAATCCTTTATTTGTTTAGGTGGATTTGAAAAAGTCAAAAGATTTTGAACTACAATAAATGATGGATTTTATGGATTTTGAACTACAATAGATGATGGATTTGATAGATTTGGGCGTAGTTCAAAGTAATCTATAAAGTATCTCACATAATTGTCACGTGAGTTTTAGTTGTGGGTTATTAGATCCTCATTCTAGCCACTTATCAAATTATATAATATCAAATATTTTGATGTTATTAACATCTTAAATATATTTAAAAGTGTTATTTTATATTTAAATCCTCTACAAATAGTACCCAAACAATTATTTTAATTTTAAATTAAAAAAATATATAATTTTTAACCATGGATTAGATAATTTATCATTTTTAATTATTATTTAATTATTTTATTTTTTAAATTAAAAATATGTTAGGGCTTATTCCAAAGAAAAAAATTATTACTTTAACACATTATTTTTATCATAAAACTAGACATTATATGCTTATAAGTAATTTGTAAGGCTAAAATAAATTAGAGAGATAAGCATAACATATTTATGACACACCCTTGCGTGTGTGTACCATAAGTATACAGGTTGTCGAAGTAATAAAATATCCTGGTGAGGGGGTAGTTGTATCCACAGGGAACAATGCTTAGAATCACAAGAATTTCTATTTAACTATAGTGAAGATGATTCAAGGTGGTGTGAACAATATCATTGCAAATAAAAATAAAGCAAAAAAGAAAGAAACACAATAGGAATAAGGAGAGCCAATCAATAGAAAATGGGGCACCAGGATATTGCTCACCCTAGGATTATTGTTTCAAATGCAAGACTTCTCATTATGCCTCCTAATTGATGTTTAATGAGTCATGAAAATCCTAAGACACACGGTCCCAAATCTAAGGTCAATCGTAACTAACCTTCACACTATACCCCAGCGGAAAGGGATACTCTCGACGCCTCACACTGTGTGGGGTTGCATGAAGATCTGGGGACTCCAAGTGATTAATCTTATTCCCTAATATAGATCTAACCCTTTGTTCCAGGCAAAAGACCCCTAGTCACAATTAAGCCCAATCACTAAGGATTACTTCAACACTTCACTCTGTTGCTTGCGCAACTAAGTCACGGCGGAATTTGTCTCTTAGCACTTCACTCTATTATAACCGTAAAGAACTCTTGGAACGTGGAGATAAGATAAATCACATTAGAAGGAAAAGGGGATGTTCCGCTACCTCTCGGCCCTCTCTAACCTAGCTTTGTCTAACTCTCATGGTGTGTCACTCATCCACAATGATTACCAAGATAGATTCTCAACCCTAGTGTCACTCTAATGGAAAATCAATTCAACAAGCATTCAAGGTTGCAACTCAATTGAAAACATCAATTAAAGAAACAAAATGAAAGGTCAATGAAACAAAATCATCCTAGGGTTTACAAGTCCAAACACTCACTAGGGGTCTAGCTCTCCATGGAGCAAGATACAATCAATATGAAATCGAATGTAAAAGCATACAATCCATAAGTAAAACCCCCTCGTAGTCTATATCGATGGTCTTGTGGAGTTGCCTCATCTTCTCCAAGGATTCCCTCGTCAAGCCTAGCGCACACCTCGCCGAATCGATGCCGACAAAAGCTCCCCCAATAACTATCTTCCGAAGGAACGTAGTGTCGAAGGCCGTAGAACCACTCCAAAGACCTATCCAAAGCCTCTCCAAACCCTAGCTACGAGCACCTCCAAAGATGGAGAAAAGATAAGAAAAGAATTGTGTAAAACGTCTGAAATCACGGCTATTATAGGGGCTGGAATCGGCATCCACACGGGCGTGTGGAATTTTTACATGGCCGTGTGGATTTGCAGACTTGAGTTTTTCCGCACATTGTGAACAGTAACTGCTACATTGATTGCTACATTACTTCACCGTAATGCTCCCGAATCCACTCTTTTCATCGAGGCCACATAAATGGGCACACATTCATGCGGTAGATCGCGTTGCGTCTTCAACTAAACCACATTGAAGAAGTTCTTGTTAGTATCGCACAAGTCAGAACACATGAGTGTGACTGCCTTTGTGCTCCTCCAATTTGTATGTTCGCTTGAGCACAATGGAGGTTGGCACACACTCACTTGTTTTTGAGCACAACTTGTGTCTTTATGTTTGTTCACTCCAAGACTTCATCAACAAATAGATCCACGATATACTTTTGGTTCCTTTCTTCCGTAATTGTCTTCACAACCCTAGATACACAAAAGAACACAAATACCCATGCATAAGCGATAAAATCTGACAAAAATAATGCTCAATGTAAGAAAAGAATACTTCGTATTACTAATGCAAAATCACTTATCAATTTAAGATAAATAATAAATAAAATATATTTAATGAAAGATGCTCATTTCTTTATGGTTTGATATTTATAAAAATTATTTTATCGATTATAAAAATATTTACATAAATTGAACTAATACAACCAAAGTATAATAATATTATATATATAATTATTTTTTTTATAAGTAATAAAGACTAATTATTATTGAATATAAGGTAATTTTACATTAGGTGACCATATATCAAATCCAAATTTACAACTTCCTCTAACCAAACACAAAATTTTATAATCCAACTAGCATTCCAACTACATCAAACTAAATACTAGATTTAATATTCTTTGTATTTTAAATGCAGTAATTATAACTACATTGTAATTTGAAATCTATTACATTTTTAACTACACCTAACCAAATAATACCTAAAAGTCATTCACGCGACTCATATGAGGTTTAATGCACTTGGGAAAGGGTATGGTAACCCGTGAATTGCTCCTCCAGTGTGATCATCTCCTCCATCTCCGTAGGTCAAAGCAACTTCATTCCTTACCGCACAAGTCGTGAGGTCGAAGTAAGATTTGCTTTATTTATTTATTTATTTATATATTCTTGAACATGAGGATTTTGTGTGAAATTTATAGATCTTGCCACGACTCAACAATCTTTGGATCTTCAGATCTTTACTTTTCGGTGGTTCCTCCTTGTAAGGTCCGTTAAGATATTATGTTTTTTTTTTAATTTCTTACTAAATATTATATAAAATCTTTAGATCTAGCATAACGGTAAGATAATAATTTTTAAATTATTTTTATATATTCAAATATTAGGCTATATGTTCTAGGGCTTTAAAATTTTAAAGTTTAAATTTTGATGATTATGCTGTGATTATGTTTGAATTATTATTATTTTTTAATTGAGTTTGGATAATGTTTTGGTTGTTTGGTGGTTAATTGTGTTTTTGTTTTTTCTTATAATTTTTATTGTTGTATCTTTGAGGTCATCTGCTTGAGCGATCAGTCTTTGTTCTAGTTTAAGGACAAAATTCTAAGAGCCGTGAGTAGCTGGTTATTTTTAAGCTTTAATTACTTTAATTATTGTAATAACAAATAATTGGTTCCAAGTTGATGATATGACTGGATTGGTGATTTCTGTCCAAAGGTATTTCGGGACAACATATAGAAGAGACATGACCAGTGGGCTATGTGGACTTATAGTTTTCATTTTTGAGAAACAAAAATTCATAATGTTCTGCAGAGTGAATGAGCTAAATCACTGCTCTTATAATTGTCTTTCCATCAAGCATGTCAGAAGGTCCTTTCCATAATGCTCTTCCAGCAATAGCATGTTTTTTTTTGTTAAATTCCATCACCTGATGCCCTTCTTGTCTGAATTCCCAATCATAAATCCTGATGCTCTTATATTTATATTTTTATTTTTATTTTTGTATGTTGGGGTTAACCCCTAGATTTTTTTTATTTTTTTATTTTTTTAAACACCGGGTTATTAACCCTTTTTTAGATTTTTTTTTTATTTTTATGTATTTTTTTTCATGTAATGTGGTTATTATAGTTTTATCTCAAAATAATGTTATTCTAATTATGGTAATTTGCAATTTAATTTTATGAAATAGAAGATATTTCTTATTTAAATTTAATGGTAAAAATTATTTTTTTAAAATATTAAATATTTTTTTATTTAATAAATAGTTTATTAAATTACATTAAATAAATTTATTTTAAATTAAATTAAATTTTAAGTAGGGTATTAAATAATTAATAGTAATAATAATAGTGTTAAATTTATTCCACCTACATTTCAATAAATATAGTTCTAACTAGGCATTCCTCCGACTTCGCATCGGAGTTTTTAAAATTTTGTGAGGAGTTTTGATGCAATATCATATATAAAATAATATAATTAAACAACTCATACCATAAAAATTATTTTATACTTTGGATTTCAAAAGTCTTATGGGCATTTATTATATAAATAATTAAGTGTAATTAATGATTTTAATTATTAATATTATAAATAATATAAATTAAAACTTAAATGTTAAAAAAATAAAAATTGTTACTTTAAACGCTATTTTAATAGTATATATAGATAATTTGATAAATTAAGTTTAATAAGTTTAATTATAAATTTAACCGATTAATTAATAAATTTAATAATTAATTTTTATAAGAGAACCACTATGTAAAAATTTTAATATAACAATTACAAATATTAAATGATATCCATTTGTCTAAGCATAGTCCCGCGAAATGGAAGGAGGGTCAGATTACCAGTGACTTCTATTAGTGACCGAGGATGGCATGACTTGTAATAGCCCATAGTGACACTTGTAGCATGATCTTAATAAAATATAAACTATTCTCATTTTCTGTGCGCTTCTTTTTATCTTTGCACACATTATAGATACATTTTATATAAATATATACATTAAGAGCAAAACATAAATTAAACACTTAGAATGTTTGAATTTTTGAGAAAATAAATTATAAGTATTTGAAAGTTTCAAAATATTCCAAACAATCTCTCTCTGCTGATAACTTACTTTTCGACTCATACAAACTTTCACTCCATCAACTTTATTCTATCTCTAGCATACGTATTTCTCATTTAAAACGTATTGCTTTCGCTTGAAAGATTACGTGTTTTCGTGATAATCGGCCACTTAATATATAGTATCTTTTCGTCCAATATTTGACTTTTTCATTTAATATATATATTATGTGTTTCAGCTTAAAAAGCTATGAGGCATTTTCTTTAACGTCAGTTACCTTGATGATAGAAAGATAAAAAAATACATTATATAAAAAAGGACGCTTTAAAAATACTTAAAGTTGATGGGACTATATGTGAATAAGTGAAAGTAGGAAAACTTTTTAGGGTATTTTCAGTTTTTTCTTTAGAAATACTTATTTCATAAGTTAATATTTTTATGAGATTAAAAAGCAAATTTTTGGGGTATTTACAAAATAAGTAATTTTGGGAAAAAGCAAATAAAATAAGTAATTTTTGGAAAGCATGCTTTTTATTATAACCAGGATTATCTGAAAAAGTATCTTAATCATTATATGGCTAATAAAAATTTAAATTCAAAATTTTTATTTTAATTGTTATTAATTATTAATTAAATAAAAGTTCTTTGATCAATCCAAATTCATATTCAAAACTACTCACGGTGTGAGTTTGGACTAGGTTCCACCTCGCTTTTGTGTTGCATACAATTTTTTTATTTTTTAATATACAAGCCACTGGTAAGATTTGAACCCAAGACCTACAAAATAGGAGGATGTGAAATACCAACTAATTATTCAAGAGGTAGTCTACGCCCCATTTTCAATCTTATTAATTAGTAAACTATAATAATTATATTCCTTTAAAAAAAATTTCTTATTTTTATGCCATTGTAAATTACCTTATCACCAAATCTATTAAAGTAGAAGTGTGAAATGACAAAAGTGACCTCATTATTTAAGAATTTTTAAAATTTTTAAAATATTAATTTGGAAATATTTCGATACTTTTGGTTATCAATAGTAGACAGATACTTAGGGTTTAGTTGTCTTATTTTTTGTTCTATTTAACATTTAGTTATTCAAAAATAGTAAGTACATATATAATTACTATTTCAAAAGTTAATAAAATTAAACAAAAAAATTTTCTTAATATTTTCTTGATGATAATGAGAGTTTAATGAGGGATTATTTGCAACAAATAATGAAGTGTACACGTAAGAAAGACCATAAGGGATTATTCCATTACAATAGCGAATAAAGCTATAAAAAATTAAAAATTAAAAATCAACGGCTTAGTTTGGTTCAAATGAATGAATATATTCAAAATAAAGGCCTAAAAGTAAGCAGGGAAGTTAATACTTAAAAGGACCATTCTTGCAAGTTAGAAATTGACCAGGAGCACATAAGTCATTACCCCTAAAAACTATCACCTTCCCTAATAAAAATGCACTTATTATTTACTATTATACTATATAACGCAAAAGGAAATCTAAATGAATTGATTCACCATTCAATGCCCATAAGTAAGGGACACCAAGGAATATGCTAGTCATGTTACATGTGAAGACAATCATTTCCTCTTTCATGCCAACTTCTCCCTGAAAATAAGTCAACATTGATGGCAAGAACATAGAAAGCAAGCAAAGTAATTAACTTTTGTATACTTTCAACATACACAGATAATGCTTGAACCTTCTGTTGCCACCCTGGTTGATCAACACTATGAACCTATAAATATAAAACCCTGGCTCAACTTCCATACCAATCTCAACTAAGACCCTTCAGAGAGAAAGCAAGAGATAAAGAACGAACCCTACCTTCCTTTTTATCTTATAACTAAGGGCTTTCATATGTATATATATATATAATATATATATATATTGGGAGAGAGAGAGATGGGAGGGCAGTCATCTTGCTTCTGCTTCTCTGAAGGTTCAGTGAGAGTAGAGGATGAGGGCAAGGAGAGCAGGAGGTTCAGCAGTGATGAGCCTGGGGATCCAAATATTGATGCCAAGGGAGCTGCATATATTGCTAAGAAGAAGAAAGAGTGGAACAATACTAAGGGAGCATGTGTTAGTGTCTGTTTATATTCAGTAACTGCGAGCTTAATTTGTGTGTTTTTCAGAAATGCTTTCTACCAAGTGTTGTGCTTCGAGAATAAATTTAATCCAAAGGATTATTAATATATTTGTTTGTTACTTTTAGTTTTTTTGTTTTTTAAAATAGTTTGATCCTTTAGTGATGGCTAATTAACTAATCTCAATGTTTTATTGCTAATTAGTGAGTTCTTCATGGGGAACTTCTCCATGTTCTAAGGATTCAATAAAAAAAAAAATGTTTTCAACAAACATGTTCCTCTCTTGTTATTTTTTTTATATTTTTTTTAAGCGGTTCAAATTAAGAGTTTGTTGTATGAATCAACCATTTTTTAGAGTGAGTTTGTGACTTCAAAGATGTTGCCTTGTCTTCTTTCTTTATATTAGCATTTATAAATATAAATCTTTAAATAAATTAATATGGTTTGAATAAATAAATTTTTTTAATAAATAATATTCATGTTTGGTTATGTCATAAAGAAAAGATTTTATATGACATTTTTTTTACCTTTTTTTTCATTAATTCAAAATGATACTTGGATGAGAATTACTAAATATTACACAAATAAAATTCTTTTTGTTTTACATTTATATATATATACACTATGGCTTCTTGGAAAAGACCTTAGGAAAACTTGCATTCTTTATGCATTTTTGGTTGTCCCTATTACCTTTAGCTTAATTTGCCTACAACCACCATAAACTTGAACCCACCCTCATACTTTGTGCCTTCCTCGAATATTCCAGGTCACTGGCTCCACTGATAGGAGATTTCAGATTTGTCTACATGCTACATGTAAGTTGAATCCATCACTCACCATATCTAGCTATATGTGTTTATATGTGAGCCTCCATCCAATAAACTATTTCTTTTCATCATGCTTTCTTTATTGAATACAAGAATACCTACGTCGTTCAGCATCCCAACATCTCATGTTTCACCTTATCAAACCCCTAGGCCTCACTACTCTGTTATTGATTCCTTGCACCGAGCATGATCTCCTCCGACACACTTCAATTCATCTGTCCAGATTCTTTAATATCACCCATCACCTTAGATCCAAGAAATACTCCATTCAATCTTTCTTTTCTTACAAATGTAGTTATTGGGGTATTAGTGGGAATCGAATCCAACAAAATTAATCTTACTCTATTAATATAAATAATTTGTATATAATGATGAGAAGGGTCTCCTACCTACATGGATTGGTAAAGTTTGACTTTTTGTGAAATTAATAAAACAAAATTAAAAAAGAAGCTTGAAAGTTATGCCAAATTAAGTAAAATAAAGTTAATAAACAAATCTTCAAGTTAATAAAATTCAATGATAAGGGTATATAAATCTAACCCACGGTATAATTCAGTATTATTTCATTGAATTAAAATCATAGATGCAAAGATGTACTCTTTTATTCTTTAATAAATTTGTTATGATTATTAAAAGCTTTAACAACTCATTCCTCCTTACCTCAATAACCAAAACAAACTCTTTAATTACTTAATTTATCACTAAATGGACCTAAACAAGTTCTTAGGATTTAATCTACTAATCGTATAAAATATAATAGGGACCACCAATTCTAGCCAAGAAACACACAAGCTCGTTTTATTTAGATTTGATTATATATCCATATAATATGAGTCTAATACACTACATTAATTAAACCATATCATTTCACTACTAATTATTACAACAATTAAACAATTACATATTAATATTTTAATTGACAATATATTAGTTTGATAATTGAGCAATGGGCCTTTTACATCAATTAATTAACAAGATATTATTTTTAATCAACTCAAAAGATATGCAAATACTAAAGAGCAAAAAATAAAAAGGAAAATAATTAAATTTTACAATTCTTGACGAATTAAATTTTAATTATTCTTGGAGGAGATAAAAAGAGTTTACAAGAAAGAGAAAGACAAAAGATTAATTGCCAGATAATTTCCTTCCTTTTGGTATTCTCTTTTAAAGAAAATATTAAGAATTAAAAAATGTCCACTTATCTTGAGATAAAAACTAGAATTAAAAGTAATTAAGTATCACTTTCATATATTTGGATTATTTTTTTCTTTATTTTTTGAAATTGATTCCTAAACAAAATGATATAGATGCAAGTGTATGTGCCGATAGTGTAATAATAGTACTAGAAACTAGGATATCGGTTCACAAGATAGAATGAGATTGCTAGTATTAACCCTAGTTCCAAAATTAGCCTAACCAAATGAATGATGTGTGTGAACAAAAGAAAGTGAAAACAAGAAGTACAGAATAAAAGAGTAGAGAAAACAGGGGAAAGGAATGATATCCGGGCATAGCATCCCTCTAGGGTTTTATAAAGTGCATGACAAAAGTTGTCTAAGTATGTAATCCTATTTGAAATAAGAAGTTTTTTAAATCATGCTAACCCCCTATTTCAAGAGTGAAGAGTAACTAAATCGGTATAGTGTTGATGCAGTCACCACACAATTGCATTAACACTCTGTGAAACCTCAGTGAGTTAACAAGAATTTCTTAAGTAGGTAATTTCCCATATGAAGAGAAATTACCCCTAATCTAAATACATAATAGAGATGTGATTTATCCTAAAATCTATTCCATATGATTGCAAATAGCACGAAAATTCTTATTAACGCACTCGGGAGAATTGAGGGAGACAAGGTGTCCAAAGTACCCTATTTCTAGACTTATTCACAATTCCTTCTAATCGCAGTATGTCTATGTTCGGTGGGAATTTCTTCTCATCATAAAGCTCATCAAATATGATAACTAGGGATTTCGCCACGATAGCAATTAAGCATACAAACATTAAATTAGATTCAAATAGTATGGATTGCAATTAAGTAAATAAGTACATCACATAGATCTACAACCAATGCCAAAAGATAAACCCTAGAGTTCAACTATGCCCATGCATCAAAGAAATTAACCCTCCATTAATGGAGGGCAATCATCCAAGTTACAAGACATGAAGAGAATAGAAATAAACAAACAAATCCCCTTCTCAATTGTGCTAGAAGTAGATCGCAAGGAAAATCCCAAGAAGCTTCCACGAACAAAAATTTTGAACAAAAATTTCCTTGGTAATGGATCCAAATCTCCTCCAAAAACTGCTTAATAAGCCCTGAACATCTGTCTCCTTTCTTCCCTAACCTCACCTCCAAAAAGGCTTCAAGATTGAATAAAAAGATGCCCTAAAAATCCTCATCATGTCTATTTATACTCGGCTGCTTACGGGCTGCTTACAGGCATAAGGACGTAGGTGTAAGAAGCTCGAGATGATCTATGAGAGGCATTGAATTTATATAAACATACGTGGAAGATTCATGCCATAATGGTTGTTTTCCTAACGAGGTTAATACACTGTCTTGAATTAATTGTTCTCAAGCCATAAACGAAACTAAGTTGTAGCACAGGTAATAGAACTCCCTACACATACTAGATTACGCCCACCACCTGCTGGTCGGCGGGGATTAGTGGTCAAGGCATTAGGATAACCGCTGCACAATTAACCCATTTTCAAGCACGCATTTGTGAAGTCCTAAACCCCGTCACAAGAATATCTCACTATGCATCAAACCGCTTTTAAGGTAGTGTTTGTTTTATGGTATTTGAAGTTATAATATAATTTTAAATATCACATTTAAAATCTTTTGTTTGGTTTGAGAGATTTTAAAATACCAAGGTAAAACCAATTGCTCCCAAGAATGTATTTGGAATTGCGTCCAAATTGGGAGTAAGTCGAAATTCGGGGAGTTGAAAATCCTTAAGTCATATATATAAATGTAATATACAGCTGCATATACATATTAATGTATATGCATATATATACGTATGTATACAGAAATATATACATATACACATACAATATGCATATGTACACATATACACATATACACATATACATATACTTATACATATATATAGGGTAAACAACCAAAATGATCCCTTAACTTTGGGTGTGTTTCTATTTTGGTCCCCAAGTTTTAAAAAGTTACAATTTCGTTCACTATCTAATTACTTTTTGTTATAATGTAGTCACTCGAGTGCACGCCATTAAAGACAAGCAGACATGGCCCATGACATGTCACATTTCATCTATGTCAGCAACCTTATAATGGCAACTTGGACGCCAGCGAGGATGCCAAGTCATCATCTTCAATCCCTGGAAACCGTTTCTTGCCCTTTCCCACCACCAAAACCCTACTCAAAAACCCTCACTTAAAAATCCGGTGGTGGCTTCACCATTACCTCAAGGAAGAAGAAGGCTAGTGACCACAGATCTAGCCAATGCCCACATGGATGTTAAGTTAGTCATCTTCAAGCTCTGAGATCATTCAACCGCCTCCATGGTCATCCTTCCAAGTTACTCCATATTCTCCCTTGCTCTCTTCCCCTTCTCTCCCACCATTAACCCTCTCACTCCCTCCTTTATCTACTCCATCTTAACTACCCATCTGCAACCACTTACCTCAGCCTCAAATCAGCTTCAAGATCACAAATGATCATCTTCTCATTGAGTGTATGCTCAAAGATCATCGTCCATGTCAACAATGGCACGACAGCAACCATGCTCTTTAGCACTGAGTTCCACCCACAATGACTCACAAACCCTCCCACTGCTTCTTGCTGAATCACGCCACGTTGCAGTACCCCACCGGACTATCTTCCCTCTCTTTCCAGTTATCCTCTCTAGTAGTCACCATGAAGCGTCTCTCACCACCAAAAGGTATTCACACTCTGCCACCTCCTCCAACTGCTCCGCCGTCAAGTATGTTTGCATCCCGAACACCACGTAAACCATAAAGTTCATTTCCTTCTCATTTAGCCATTAGAGATACTTACCCTCGTCGGCGAGAATCGCCCAAGAATGATTCAAAGAGTTTAGTGTACTCACATTCAATGAAGGAAAAGCTGTTGATGATAATGCCCGGCTGTTGATGCTAATTGTGTTGTGTTCGGTAAGGAAGAGAGCTGTAGGGTCATTAAGGTTACTGGAGTTGAGAAAACTACCTGGGACTTGGTGGTGAGAGATGAGAAGAGAAAGAGGAGCACCGGATGAGCCTGTAGGAGGAGATGAAGGCCTTGGTGGCCAGAAAGATGTTAGAGCTTGAAAAGGGCTCACTTGGCATCCACATGGGCGTCTAAGATGGGTTATGAGGTTGCCGACTTGGAATGAATGTGACACATCATAAGCCAAGTTTGCTCGCAGTTAACGGTGCTCACTAGGGTGATGATAAGTGTTTGTGTGTTAAAAATGCGAAGTATTCTTTCCTTAAGATGAGCATGACTTTTATCAGATTTAAGCGTTAATACATGTGTATTTGTGTTCTTTGGCGCATGTAGGGTTGTGAAGCTAAGTATTACAAAAAGAAACCAAAAGTAGATCGTGAACGCACTATTTGGTAGAATCTTGGAAGCAACAAACGCGAACACACAAGTGGGGCTCTAAGATACGTGAATGTGTGCCAACCTCCATGTATTCAAGCCATTACAATGAGTTGGAGGGGCACGAAGGCAATCACATTTGCGTATCACAACTTGTGCAAAGATAGCAAGATCTTCACCAATGAACCCGTTTATTGAAGAAGCGACGAGATCTACGGCATAAACATGTGCCCAGTTATGTTGCCTCGATGAAAAGTGGATTCAGGAGTGTTTTTGGCGGGGGGCACTGTAGTAGGTTACTATAGAAAACACTGTAACAATTTACTGTAGCAGTTACTGTTCAAAAATGGCCGAAAATCCACAATTTTAGAAAATCCACACGAGCGTGTGGAAATTATCCACGCTCGTGTGGAAATTCCACACGGGCCGTGTGGATGCCCGATTCTAGCCCTATTTAAAGCTGATTTCAGCCCCAATTTCAACATTCTTTTCCTCAACTTGAGAGAGGGCGGCAGCTAGGGTTTAGAGAGGTATTGGCTAGAGATTGGGAGAGGTTCTATGGCTCTGACATCGTACTCCGTTTGGGAGAAGGTTAGTGGCAGAGCTTTCGTCAGCACCGATCCGGCAAGATGTATCCTAGGCCGGACAAAGGGACCCTTGGACGAGTAGAGGCTTCTCCACAAGACCATCGTCATGACTATCGAGGGGGTTTTCTATGGATTACTTGTTTTTACATTCGATATCATTGATTGTAACTAGCTCCATGGAGAGCTAAACACTTATACACATATACATACACTTATACACATGTGTTTCCAATTCTAGATTTACAAATCCTTCGAAACAAATAGAAAATCTTATAATACAGTAATTTCAGTTACATCCAACCAAACATAAGATTTAACTATACTGTATTTTGAAAGCCAAGTATTTCCAATTATATTGTAATTGGAAATCCACTGCATTTAGAATTACATCCAACCAAACACCACCAAAGTGCTAATAGGAAGCATCAACTAGAGAGAGAGAGAGAGAGAGAGAGAGAGAGAGAGAAGGGGTTTCGAGATTTAAGACGCATTGGCCTCTCCACAACCAACAACAAAATGGCCAAGTTCAATATCGTGCTCACCCTTGTGATCTTCACTGCATCACTCGTTGTTAATCACGCGACTGTAAGACTTCCAGGTGGCTTGGAATCCCTCCAAAAGGTTACAATGGCAATGTAGCCAAAAGACTGCCCGAGTGACCCGGTATCCCTCCAAAGGGCAATGAGGGTGAAAAAACAAAAAGACTTCCAAAATAGCATGGTATCCCTAGAAGGGCTATAATGGCTAAAAAACTAAAAGTCTTTCGAAATGGCCAAATGATGCATCGATAATCTTGAAACTGTTAGTCCATACACGAATGTCAATAACAAGCCTTCTAACCTATTGATCCAAAATTACCAAGATCTGATAGAAATTGGAGTAAATTAACTTTATTACTCGATAAAGAACTATTACAAGACTGACCCCCTCCTAGTCCGTAGGCTTATAATAAATAGAACCAGAGAAAGATGGGTAAGAAAAACCCAAAAAGGAGAAGATTCGAAAATTTGACAGAAATGACAAGATTTCAAATTTCAGAAAGAAAATAATGAACTTAACAAATAAAAGCTAATGCCAAAAACGGTGTAGAAATCAGAGATTTCTAGCCCAAAATATAATCAAATCCAATACTACCATAAATGGCAAAATTGATGTTTTCGAGGCCAAAACAATGGAATTTGGCCAAATCTTGGTATGCCTCACAAGCTTATGCTGTTAGAAAATATCGTAAAATTATATAATACCATTAGAGGCATGTAGAAGCAAGAATAAAATTGCGATATGATCTAATTATTTTAATAAACACTCTATTTTAATTAAAAGGCCTAAAAAATTACGTCTTGATATTCAAAAACCTATCCTTTAATGTGTCATATTTGTCCCTCGGATTGTTGTAGATCTCCTAGCACCAAAAATCCACGCCTCTAGATCACAAGCCGAAATTGAGAAACAATCTCCTATTTTTCTCCAAATAGCGGATAGAGTTAGAGAGGAAGAGAGAGCTTGGGGATTTTTTTCACTAGAGAATTAATTGATAGACTCTAGGGTTAGAGAGGAGTCATATTTATAGAGACTTCATAAATTATGATAAACATTATACAATTATGAAGTCCTATTCAAAATATGAACTTTCATAATATGATAAACATTATCATAGAAGTTCTATTAGAAATATGAGTCCTAATGTAACTAAAACCACTTTTGTCTTTGAGTCTTTATAATTTTGATTAACTATTTGACTTCATTGAATTTAAATCAAAAATTTAAACTTAAGACAAAAAAACCTTAGACCAATTTACAATTTTACTCATCTTATGAAGTAAAAATTATAAATTGATCAATTTTACCTATACACTCAAAAATGAGACCCGATTCTTTATATCTTTAAGCATGACTCCCTAGGTTCATTCCAATTAGCAATGGGAGGATACCAAAAGACATGGGTGACACCTAGCCAGCCCCGTGGCCCCACATCATAACCCAATTAAACACGAATGAGTAGATCATTAAGAACCTTTCCAATTATGATCACCATATATGTATAAACCCTTCGTTCTTGTATTCTAACAAAGTGAGAGCTATGGTAATTGTCAAACTCGTAGAACCCAATTTTATGCTAATAACTATAGTAGGGAGAGATTACCAAACTACCCTTCATATCCTACATGATTAGTTTGACTATCTTGGCCAAAGCCTTTTAATCTCACATACTTATAATCGTATAGGATACTCGTTTACTTCCAAGAAAACAAATTCCTTCTTGGTGATCACTCACAACTACTACTTGTTCGACATAATCGCACGTCGAAGACGGCTCTACCAAAAGGTAAAGTGAGCCTAATGACTATAGTAATAGACTAGACGTCACAAGCACATTGTGATTATAATACCTTAGGTCTAAGGTTCATTCATATGATCATAACCAACAATCCCAATCATTGACTGTCAAAGAGTAAAACCCATGTGATTGGACTGTTGGGAATCATGTTCGAATACACCAATCCCAGTGATGTATTTATGACATATGCCTCCACTATTCCATAGTGTTCAACTGGCACTCTTTGTCAAAGTATATGTCATACTTAAATCCTTATGAACATTTAACGTCCAATTAAAGATTCTCCGATTTATGAACTATTTAAGTGTGTAAGTACCAAACCCTTCTAGTGCCCTCCTCTTTATCGGTTAATTTTTTTGATAAATCACTCAACTTTGTCGAAATATCAGTTTGCTCACCAAATTTTGGTTTGTTTCAAAATGCTCACTAAAGTCACTAACCATTTCACAAACAAGTCACTCAGTGGATTAACATTGTCATTAGCTGACGTGGAGGCTTGCTGATTGGGTTTTTTCGGGTCGCCACGTCAGCAAATGACAATATTAATCCACCGAGTGACTTGTTTGTGAAATGGTTAGTGACTTTAGTGAGCACTTTGAAACAAACCAAAATTCGGTGAGCAAACTGATATTTCGACAAAGTTGAGTGATTTATCAAAAAAATTAACCCCTCTTTATCCCACAAAGAGTAGAAGGTTTAACTTAATACACATGGACTATGATGTTCAAACTTAATTAAAATGCCATTACAAGATTTATATGAACATTAAAATAAATGCCAATTTAATAATAACAATAAGTATGTATAATACAAATGAAATGCTTTAATACAAGTATCCTCGTTGGCATTCGATGGCATAATCCTAACATGTACAACAAATTGGTGACTTGTGTTCATTGACCAATTTTCCATCAAGTGGGACCCATATAACAACTAAATTCCACTGCCCAGACAATTACCAAAATGTCTCTGCTAGTTTAAATCTCATTTCTTCATGAAAGCATACGTCAGCTCCTCAATACATCCCCCATCACCAGGTATCACTCCAAAGGGCTATAATAGTCAAAAAGCTAAAAGACTTCCAGAATAATCAAATATCCTTCCGAAAGGTTATAATAGTCAACTAACAACTAAAGGAATTGCACCTAGTGCTAGTGATAATATTAATGTTGATCCTCCCTGTGAGGATGGGGCATGAGTAGAGAGGCAAGCTCCCAGAGAAGTGCAAACCCATCATGGTGAAATGTGGATTCTATCACCTCTGACTGAAGTCCAGGTGAATAAGGCCTCCATGATACAAAAAAGGATGAGAAAATTCCACAACGATGAGCACCAATTAACTCCAGTGCATACCTAGGATGGCATGAGCTGTAATAATATATAAATGGCAGTGGCACAATCTTCACATAATAAGAACTATATATTATCATTTTTTGGCGCATCCCTGTTGTTCTTGATTAATTAATAATTTTAAAAGAATCTTAATGCAAATATATATATATATATATAAAGTATAACATCACATCGAAGTAAAGTTGGAAATTAACGTTGGAGAATAATGTTCCTCGAGTAAATTTTGTTTTTATTTCTAATTAACAAATACTCTCTCCGGTCTTTTTTACTTCCTCACAGATATTTTTGAAAATTATAAAATTTTATTTTTAAATTTTTTAATATTTTAATATTAATTAAATATTATCTAATATCACATCAACAACCTTAACATAAACATAATGGGTGTTGGAGGAAGGGATAAGCTTTTCCCAAAATAGATAATAGAGGGACCTCTTACATACAAAAAAAATATTTAAAGAAAACCATTTCATTATAATAGAGAGACTAAATTGGATATTAGACAGTACAAAAATACTTAAGTCATATTTAATAGAAGTAATAAGAGTTAGAATAATAAGCTTTTCTTTTAAAAATAGACTATCAAGCATCCATTGAATAAGAACAAATAGAATAAGTGATTCTTTTTAGGGCCTTTGGAGTAAGTTGTTTTGTTTTTTTGTTCAAGATGAGCGGAGGCAAAGTGTGCACGCACCTTGGCTGAGATTTATGGGGCCTGCCCACATGTGGACATAGAGATCACCCACAATTCAAATCCATAACAATGCACATCATCACTCTGCGGAATAGATCGCTAACTGCAAAGCAATCTTATGGGGCTAAAGCGCCAATTGACGTGAAGTCAGTCGGCTAAGTTGCCTTATTAACTTAATAACTTTTAGGCAGCATAGCTCAGCTAACTGCAAAATAATCTTATGAGGCCATAGCGGCAATTGACAAAAAGTCAATTAGCTCTTTTGGAGTAAGTTGTCTTATTGACCTAATAACTATTAGGTCTCCTAGATAACATACATGATTAACCTTAAATAATGATTAGCCCTCCTATAAATATACCCATCTTTGCTCTTAATTTTCTATCCCCATTATTTATTTATTTTTAGTTCTTTTGAAGTGTTGCTTTTTTATTACGCCTTAATTTAAAATGATACTTTTAAGAGTATTTTTTATTGTTTTCTGACATAATTTATTACAAATAATACATTTTTATATTTGTTATTATATTTTTATTTTTTTACTATATATTTTATTGTCTTATCTAATAACAACTCTCACATGTTTTGTATTTTATTAGCAAAAATATATAATTTTTATAATTATTATATTATATAAATTTCCCAGTTTATACATGCTGCAAATTATTATATATGCTTTGCCACATTATATATACGCAAAATTTGCATTCTTTATTATCTACGTACAAATATGATAAAAAAAATAAAAATAACCACTAACAAAATATTTACTCTTGTTATCACTTATCATTTGTTTCCTTCTTATTCTATTCAATCTCTGTATTAGCCTCTAAATTTTAATTTATTAATCCATACTACTAAACTCGGCACCCAAAACTAGAATCTACGTATGTGCAAAGGATCTGTGACAACCAAAAATCAAAAACCCAATCTTTAACTTTATAGTTTGTTACCCACTTTAAGAAATTTTTTTCTTCTTATTTTAGAATTATCACTTGAAAATTTATAACCCATTTTTTTTTAAAAAAAAATTATCTATACATACATTTAAAGTAGATGTATAATATGGCTTGAAAGCATTTCAAAAAATAATTATGATTTTTTTAAATATTATTGCACTTAAATATTTGTTTACATTAATTATAAAATAAGTAATTTAAAGGTTTAATTACTTTCATTAGTTTTGCATTAAATACTCCATATAACCTATTAAAACCAATTATAGTGATTGAAAAATATTTTATTTTGTGATAAATGTATGCCTATAAGGAGTTATCAAATCATAATTTTTTTTAGTCAATTTACAAGTTATAATTGAAAACGGTCATTTATCTTATATTATATCTAAGCAAATTAGAAAAATCGAAGATATCAAAATATAGAATATTAAATAATGAAAGATATTGAAATTTCAAAAACTAGATGTATTTCTTCCGGAAACTAGATGCATTTCTAAAATATGATCCTTAATTTTATTTTTTTTAATGAGTTGTAAAAGAGGTTGTGATATCTATTATTGTGCAATTAAATTTTCTTTACCCTTTAATTTATATTCTGTTTTTTTTTTATTTTCTAATACTTCTTCTAAGGGGTATTGTTCCATTTGAATTTGCTTTATTTATTTTCTTTTAAAAACTTTGTGTATGATGTTATAAAAACGACAACCGAAGCGAAGCAAGGGAATTGTACATTTAAGTTTTTATTACATTTAAGTTTCTAATACTTTGTGTTATTTAAATGGAACAATATCCCTTTAATATTATAAATATTTAAATGTTCCATTTAAAAATAATATAACATTTAAGTTTTTATTTATATTATTTATGATATTAATAATTGAAAAACTTTAATTGCATTTATTTATTTATGCATTAAATGTCTATAAGACCTTTGAAATCTAAGGTATACAAAAATTACCAGAGTTATTTAATTATATTAATTTTATATATATATATATATATATATATATATATGATATTACCACAAAAACCTCTTTCAAAATTTTAAAAACTCCGATACGAAGCCGGGGAGAATGCCTAGTAATGCTAATTTCTCATACTCTAACTCAAATGAAGTCAGTCCAAAATATCTTTATTTGAATGTTTGAATATCAATTTATTAGTATTTATTCTAGTAATGATTTTCAGAATAAGTATGCATTAAATTTGTAAAGATATATATTTCTTATTTTAAAACATTTAATAAATTTGTGGCATCTAGTTTAATAAGTGAATAATAGGCGACAAAGCGCCCTTTTTATGAATATAATCGGGTACTAAGCGATCTTGGAATCCGGGATATCGAGTATATATGCAGGTATGAGAATAGTATAGGAATCCGGGGTGAGCGATTGTATGAGCGATGACGAGCGATCTTGATTAAGGGAGAGATTTGAACCCATGACCTCCCCCTTACACTTTGATAAGTTTGGGATGACCTGGGTTTTGAGTATTTATACCTAATATTAATTAATCTTACTTAAGAGTATCCTGACTTCTATCCTGCCATTTGCTTTGGTGTGATGGGTGTTTGTTTTTTTTTCTTTTTTCTTTTTCTTTGTTACTAATATGGGTCTCACGTAGACCTGTTCAAGGGTCGGGCTACCCACTCAAGCCTAGAAGCCAACTCGAAAAATAGGAGCGTATGGATAAATATATAAAACCTAATGACCAGGTCTTAAACAAAAAAATAGAGTCTATTTAAAAACGGGCCTGGTTTGATTTTATTGTAAAGAATCGAGCCCGGCCCAACTTGGCCAAAATTATAAAATATATTTATTAATTAGTTTTGTATATAGCTTTGTATATAAAATGGTTTGAATTGCCATTAATTATTTATTAATTATTTTTGTATATATTTATATTGTATATTTCACGGATTATAATCGTTTAAATTTTAGTTTTTGTGATTGAATAAAGTTGTGCATTTGATTTTAATTTTAATGTGTTTTGTAAAATAATATTCGGTCATGTTCAAATATTAATATTATTGTTAATTTTTTTTATAACTTATTTATTTTTTGATAAAAAAAACATATTTGGACAGGTTTTGGTTAAAGGTCATCAAATACGGGTGGGTTCTGATAAAAGTTAAGGCCCTTATTATTGGGTCAGACCGGAACAGACTTGGACAAACTAGAATTTTAGTAATTATAGACCCAAATCTGGTTCGAGCCATAGATAGGCATAGGATTCTCACGCCACAAAACTCTCTAGTATGCTCTTTTTATCTCACAGTATGCTATAATACAAAATAAAACAATCATATTATATATATGGGGAAGTACCAGAAAATCCCTCAAAAGTTTCAATTATTCCTTTTAATCCCCCACAAGTTTGTGTTTCCGCAGGGTTCCCTCCTTTTTCTATAAATTCCTTTTCAGCCCAAAACCGGTTAACGGAGACGACGGAGGAGTTAAATGGGAAACGTGAAAAAGCGATCTTGCCCCGAGAGAGTTGTGTGCTTTGAATTGAATTCAACACGGGTGAAAAGGATGTTTTACCCCGCTTTTTGTCCTAGGAACATGGCGATGATTGATAGGACTGCGAATCGTTGGGATTCGAGAACGAAACCTTCCCTTCCACCAAAGGTCGCATCCTCTCGCATTCTTCTTATATCGGTGAAGGCCGTCGAAGTCCTTTTTTCCGTTCATTTTCTTTCTTGCAAAACCTCATCTTCGAGATCTTCGGTAACTTTCATCCCTAGTTTCCACTTGTTCGGGAATTTCTTCCGCAAAAATCTCCAGTGATTTTCTGTGAAAGATTGGCAAGTTACCCCAAGGGAAAAAGGCAGCACAAAGGTGAGAAGACATATCTGATTGCCATGGAAAGAGGGTTATCTGAGTGGCTTTTCCCTATTTTCTGTGTAATGTTGTGTGATTCAATTGATAATATTGACATTATTGTGTAAAGTTTGTCGCTTTTCACAGTAGATGTGTGTGGTTTGTTGTATATAATATTATATTTATCTCTTAGTGATTGAGTCTATGTTTGCTTTTTTTATATAGATCAGAAGATGGCAATAAGAAATCTTGTAAATACTCGGTGTTATCTGGGCCCAATTGTTGAAACCATTACAGAGTTGAAAATACAAATGAACATGCACCATTGGGAGATACTCCACGATACGCCGTTTGCCCATTTTATGGATATCGCTCCCGTGTTGCAAGAGCGAGGGGTTCTCGATGCGGTATTGCAGTTATACGACGAGAACCGCCAAATGTTTAAGATAGGACAAAGCATGCTCTTGTTCAGATTAGAAGACATCGCTCTCATCTTAGGCCTCAGTTGCCATGGAGATACTGTCTCTTTCAAGCATGAGACGGTCCAGTCAGAATTTGAGAAGAACTTTCTTCATAAAATGCAAAACCGTCACCGAGATGCAATCAAAGATAGCCTACTGAGAATTGTACGCAACAAACACGGTGACGAGGAGACCTTTGTGAAGC
Source organism: Dioscorea cayenensis subsp. rotundata (assembly GCF_009730915.1). Classification (NCBI taxonomy): domain Eukaryota; kingdom Viridiplantae; phylum Streptophyta; class Magnoliopsida; order Dioscoreales; family Dioscoreaceae; genus Dioscorea; species Dioscorea cayenensis. The sequence goes on along the minus strand of NC_052479.1, from coordinate 27,786,417 downwards.
TCCTGGTGGTGTATTTCATGATGATGATTCTATTCCCCAACACTTGTCTAAATGCGCCACCATTCGTGGCAAGGTACACCAACGATCTGGGGGTCACTAGGCTGTTACGCATTGGCACACGCTACTCATAAGTGGATGATGGAAGACATCCCTGTGACAGCTGCTCATGTCAAACTTCGTTGTAAAGGAAAATACCCTAGTGTAGGGTATTTGAGAGGTTGCTCCATTACTCTGATTATTTGGTTTTATGAGGTAACGGGCAGTGTCAAGAAACAAAGAATAGGCTAGACACCCCGTATCATGTTCTATGGGGATTCTAGTTTCATCAAGTCGGCATCTATCGAGCCGCTACTGAACTCAGTCAAAGGGAGAAAAGTAAGCTAATCCTATTGCTGTCCAAAATAATTGGTAATTTGAATGAATGTGTTATTTCCCACATTTTACAATGTTGTACTGTGTATATTACTCGATACATGTGTATAATATTGTGTTCATGTGTATACTATAGTGTTTTTGTGTACAATATCGAATTTATTAAATATTTTTTATTATTTTATGTGTATATTATAAAGTTACTGTGTATAATATTATAACGTTACAATGTTTTGTGTTTACTTGACAGTTCTCTGAGCTTCTGCCAGCTAACAACGAAGAGAATATGGTAGTTGGTAATATTAAGTGTGATCAGAAGCGAACCCCTGTTAGAGCATAGGAATCGGGCTACTACGCAATCCAGTCCCGACTACAAACAAGGCCCCCGCCTCCTGGGAAAAAGCCAAGCGTTAAGCCAACAAAGAAGCGACGCCAGAACCAATCTCCTCCAACTATCCCTGAAGAAATTGGCAATCGACAGTTATCGGTAAAAAGGCCAGAGGAGGTTCCGCTAAGTGATGATGAAATGCGGTGGTTATTACAACAAGTCTTATCAGAGTTTCATGACCTGCGAGCTCGTATAGACGAGCGTGAACGTGAAGATGCAAAGCAAAAAATATCTGAGTCATGGTTACCACATCAGGATTCAGTCTCCCCTGTGAAGGCAACGGATATCAGTCGCCCCGTCGCGGGACCGTCCCCTAGTCCCGGCATTAGGTTCAAAAAAGGTTGCATGGCTTGGAAAAGCCGTTCTACGTGAGTGCGATCACAGTATACTGAGCAATGCGGAAAATCACCGCACGAGCATGATGAAAACGATTCCGAGGATATTTACGTTCCACCAGCAGCTACTTAAGAAGAAGAGCCGGAAGCTGCATCACAGGTCCTCATCTCTGATCGCTCCGTCTGTAGTGATGAAATTCCAGTTCCTAAAGCCGGTATAGATGACATTCCGTCTTATGCTCTTTCTCCTTAATTAGGAGGCCACGGATGAAACTCCATCTCATGTCCCGCCTTCTTAAGCCCCAGCAACCACCAAGATCCCGGTAGAGGCTGAAGATTCTCCCCCTAAACGTGCTACACGACACATGGTTGCCCAAGACAAACATCAAAGCAGTCTATCTCCGAAAAAAGTTCTACCAAAATGAGCCCCAACGAAGAAGACACTTCCAAAATGGGTTTAGCCAAAGAGAGCCCCACCAAAAATGGCTCAACCAAAGAGAGCTATAAGGAATAAGGGCATAGCACATAAGAACAAACCTGCTGAAAAGGTTTCCATCTAGAGTGACGACTCCGGAAATGATTAGGCAACATTACGCACTGAAGAAGCACCGCTTGCGATGGTCACATACCAGTCTCAACCAGAAAGGCAGGTGTACTTCAAGGAGCAAAAGAAGGCTGAAACTGACTTCCTACCACAAAAGAAGTCCTACCCGGGTTGGGGAAGGCTTAAGCAATTCGAAAAGGCAGCCCTCACCATCTTCCTCAACACACATGTCGACAGGTACTTTTTCTCCTGTGTTTATATTACAAAATCATGTTCATGTGTAAAGTATATATTCTACTGTGTATATTTAAAGTTTAATATGTATATATTTAGTTTCATGTGTATATATTTACGTTACTGTGTAAATATTTACTTTACTATGTAAATATTTGCTTTCGTGTGTAAATATTTAGTTTCCTATGTAAATACGTAGTTTACTATATTTTACTATTGTTACCTGTGCATACTTATGGTCGGTTGTGTGCTTCTTTTATGCAGCTCCATCATCTAGAGGGATGATAAAGACTACGGGTATATCACCCGAGCCCATCTATTCATCCTCCTTGATGGGAAGGAAAATGTCCCCGATGATGTATTGGATGCCCTCATACTCATGCTCCGTGTGGAATTGCTAACAAATCCATTGGCATTCAAGAGACGTGGCATTGTTAAACGGCCCCTTGCTCTTGTTATGCAGAAATTACAATTTGTTGTGGAACAAGAAGTATAACTGATGAAAGATGTCATATACGGGTACAAATCAGTTGATCTTATATTTATGCCAATCTTACTTCATGGGCATTACCATCTGCTCGTTTTGGGCAATGAGAAGTAGAAATTCATGCACTACTCCTCACTCAGGTCAGACATTTATGACTCTGACGTCGTGGACATGGTAAGTGATGAAAATATCTTCTAGAACTATGGTATGCTTTCCTATGCTCTTCTATTTAGTGACTAACAAGTTCCATTAAACTGTTCAGCGGGATCTCTTCGAACTATGCATCGAGGTGAACACCGATAGTAATCCATTATGAGACCTTCCACTTGAGCATGTGCGGAATTGCTCTAGCAGGCACCCGGCACCGCTAATTGTCCGGTGTTTTGCATGTGATATATAGAGCAGCTTTTGAATGAGGAAGAATTGTCCATATCACAATCGGACGTCCAAATCCTCCGCCTCTGATATGTCACCTGTATATTTCTCTACATGATGAGGAAGAAAATTATACCAAGCACTAGTACAAAGAATGACGCCGAAGGTGGGAAGCAGGCCACCGGGGAGAAGGACAGCCAAGGTGAGAAGGAAATAAAAGGTGAGAAGAAGGCCGCCCGGTAGAAGGACAACCAAAGTGAGAAGGAAAAAGAAGGTGAGAAGGAGGATGCCGGGGATAAAGACAGCCAAGGTGAGAAGGAAATAGATTGTGAGACGTTCGAAGCCGCCGAGAAGAAAAATAGCCAAGGTGACAAGGACATAGAAGGTGGGAAGGATGCTGCCGGGGAGAAGAACATCGAAGGTGATAAGGATGCGGAAGGTGAGAAGGATGCTGCCAGAGGAAGGATAGCAAAGATGACAAGGACACCGAAGGTGAGAAGGACGCTGCCAGAGGAAGGATAGCAAAGATGACAAATTTGTTGAAACTATGGTATATATGACACATACATTAAAAATCAGCGTCAGACTCAATTGGGAAAAGCGTATTGTATGAGTCAGGTGTTGCGAACTTCACTCTCACTTAAGAAACATCTACGGCCCAGCGTGCACATATCTCACCCATGACTGACTCCCATGAACTTAAAACGGTGAATTAAAGCGCACGTCCTTCACCTTTGATCGCGCCACGGCGGAAAATGTTTCCATTGTCAATAACGGCTACATGGAATTGCAAAAATTTTGTAAGGATCTACACACACAAAAACATGAAAAAACTGAAGAAGCTTCTTATATTACAGACGCAAAAGCGTACAAAATAACACGAACAACAAGAAGAAGAATAAGAAGACAAGATGAGGAAGATGAAGAGAAAGTGAAGAAGAAGAAGAAGAAGAAGAAGAAGAAGGTTAAGAAGATGAAGTTGATGAAGAGAAGATGAAGAAAATGATGAAAAAGAAGGAGAAGAACATAAACAAGATGAAGAAGAAGATGATGAAGAACAACACCAACAACAATAGGAGCAACAACAGCTTACGTATAGGTATCTTCACTTCATCCAGCTAACTAAACAAGATGGAAGACGAAGTTGAAGCTTCGGCAACCAAACCAAGATAAACAAGCAGAAGTTCAAAAACAATGGTAACAATGAGAAGAAAGAGTGAAATATCATCTCTTCTCTGACAAGGAAGCTTCATTGGAATATATGGACATACTTTACATTAAATATGATGTGGCTTGGAGGGAAACATTTTGTTTTTTTTTTTTTCCATGTCACATGGTTACATGGGCATTTGTGTCACCTCCACTTAACTGACGGAAGTAACAGCAAGGGCTAAAAAGAACTTGGCTTAGAGGGATCTAGTGGGAAATGATATTGTTAGGGGGACTGCAGTGGAAGTTTAAAACTTTTCAGGGACTTGTAGGTAATTTTCCCTTATACATACTATATAATACAATAATATATTATTTTATAAATATTTCATATATATAATAAAATATTACAATCAGTTATAATATAATTTATTTATTATATTATAAAATATGTATTTAGCTCTATTATAATAGTTTCCCAACTATTTCTTAAATTTATATATATCATTTGTGTATAGCTCCCCTTTCTCAATCATTATCTCAATAATATAAAAACAATATTCTTTGCAAACAGTAAGAGGCGTTTATAGGAAATAAAAAATAAAAGAGAGAAACTAAAAATAAGAGAGGGAGAGAGTGAGTAAAATCAAAAGAGAAGGGTGTTAGCGTTGGGGACGTTGAGGTTCCCTATATATATAAATTGTTATTTATTTATTTTTATATATATTTATTTTTTTTATTTTTTAGTTTTATTTGGGGTGTTTGTTTCTGAATAATAATATATAGACCATTGGCCTTTTTACCTTTAAGGGTATTTTTTTAAGTGGCATGCTATATATTTAGTATATATTATTAAAATTAGTATATATCTATTGTATTTTTAATATATATATATATATATTTTGGTTTTTTATATTATATATATATATATATATATATAATATTAATATTTGTTTAGGTTTTTTTTTTGTATTTTTAATTTTTTTAAATAATTTGCATCCCGTAACGTGGGCTTCCATCCTAGCTTAGATAAACTCGATAATGACTCTGAATGGTTTTGGATTCGGGAATTTTTTAGGAAGTTTGAATATTAATTATTTGATTTTATATTGGAAAATATATTTATTTTGGTCTTCATTAAAATTTATTTTCTTTTAGTTTAGTGACTTATGTGCGGTAATGATAATATATATGGGACTAATCTCATGCATCAATTACTACCAATGATAAAATAAGTGATAGATATTTATTTAATTATTTTTTAAAATATAAAATTCATCTTGTTTAATTAATTTAATAGTATCAAGTTACATGAATGTTATCGTATCATAAAATGTTTATAATGTTATAATGCTAACATCACAATTCTTAAAAAAAAAAACAAAAAAAATTTCTCCAGACCTTTATTTAAAGGGTACGTACAACAGAACATTTTATTTTCTTAACAAAAAATTTACTTGTTCTCACTACACCAAATTTTAGTTTTAGAAGCACTTTAATAGAGGGGTTTTTATAGGGGTGGCAATAATCTGTCCGGACCCGCCGGCACGGTTTTTGTCGACCCGGAATAAAAAGGTTTGGACATAAGGTTTGCAACATCTGGGCGGGTCCGGACATGGGCTTTAGTTGTCGAATTTAAATCCGGGCGGGTCCGGACATAGAAATTCGGACAACCGGGCCCTTTTAACCCCTAAAACTTTAAAAGCCCACAACCTTAGGCCCATTTGTTTTAAGCCCATTCTTCTAAAAACTTTAAACATATATTGTTTTTTCTATTAAGACTTAGATTTTTCTATAATTTGAGTTGAGTTTTGGATTATTGATGTTTTTTTTACATTTAATATGAATTAAATTATTTTTGTATAATTTAATATTTGAGCGAACTTAAAAATAGCTTATAGAATTCGGACAAATTTGAACATCCGGACAACCCGGTTTTAAAATAAACCGGGTTTGGACAAGGCAAGTTTGTCCGGATTTAAAAATCGGGCAGGTCCCGGACACAAGTTTTTCTATTTATATTAGTAGTTGTCCGGACCCGGGTTTTGTCTCGGACCAATTTTTTTGCCACCCCTAGGTTTTTAGAACCCCCTCCATAATTATGTTATATATATTTTTTTAAATAAATTACAGCCGGTTTTAAAAACCCCCACAAATTAAAAAAACAAAAAACAAAACTCTCTCTCTTCACTCACTCTCACTCACTCACACTCACACTCACACTCACACCCACACCCACACCCGCACACACGCACACTCCTCTCTCTCTCTCTTGATCTCCAGCACTCACTCGCCCGATCTTCACCGATCTTCGCCGCATCGCCGCACAGCCGCATCGACGACCGCACCGCCGCACAGCCACATCGACGATCGCCTCCATCGATTTGCTGTGAGGTGCTGATCTTTGCCACACCGCCGCACCACCGTCGGTGAGTTCTAAACCCCATGAGAGAGGCATTATCATCTGAGAGACTTTTTGAGGGTTTTTCTCAGATTGGTATGCTACTGAGCTTAATTAAGTCTTGAAGGTCGAGGTTGTGATGTTTAATGTGGAGGTGGACGTTGTTGGGAGGAGGATGGTGGAAAGGAGGAGGAGGAGGAGGAGGAGGGAGTTATGAGGATGGGAGACTTTTTGGAGGATGGTGTTGATGATGGTGTGGAAATTTGGGAGGAAGTGAATTAATAGAGGATCTTGATGTTTATTGGTTTTATCTTTTAATCGGTTATTAGTTTTACAATAATTGATTCAATAGTTTAGTTCCCTAATTTATCTCATATTGGTGTTGAATTTTAAATCATTCAAACAAACCCTAATTTCTTACTTGTTATTGCAAGCTGTGTTTCTCTGTTTTCTTTTAAGTTTTTTATTAAAGACTTAAAACCATTTATAACCTTTTGGCTTTTATATATATATATATATATATATATATATATCCTTTTAGGATGTTTCTACAAAAGAGTACTAGTTATCTTATTTCATATTAATTACATTTATTTTGTCTCTTAAACTTGATACATTCTGAAGCATTTTTAAGTATGATTTTCATGAGAAATCAAATCCACGAGAACATTTCTAACCTTTGGCTTTTTAGTTGAAGTTATAATGGTTATTAGATGTTGTAGTTCTGAATTGCTGCATATTACCAATATAATAGAATATAAGCTTATAGAAAAATGCTTCTATTATGCTATCTCAGAACATCAAGTTTGATGCTTGTAGGTTGCTTGCAATCAATATATGGACTTCATACATGCAGGATTGAAAGTATAGCCCATGGGAAAGTTGCTCTAGTAGATGAACTGCAGTTTCAAGGTGTCTCTAACCATGGACTTCTAAGGAAGGTAATTTCTAATTTCAAGGTATATCTAATCCAGCAATCTAATGATATCATTCTGGAATTCACCTTACGGAAGGGTTTTTCTTTTGCTAAAATAAGCTCATGAAACTATAACACTGTTCTCCTGTCTATTTCCATGATTGAATGTTGTTTACTTGTTTGTCTATAAATTATTCTTATCATTATTATGGATGCTCTTGACTTACTGTCCTTAGTTTCATGCAAGAGTTGTTTAATATGAAATACTGTTCTTTAATAGTGTGTAAGCTTATGAATTGTCTCAGTGTGTGTCCATTCCTTAGATGGACCCCTGAGAAAATTACGAACTATAATATCTAATAAATGGGAGAAATCAGCACTAGTGTGACCAGATTCATTTATGACCTGATCAATGGGATGGAAAGGGTTGTGTAAATGCATATCCTGGCAATTTCAGTAGGGTTTTTAATTTCCAGGGCTGATGGCCACTATATTATAGAATAAAAAAATTTATTGAATATTGTTCCAGATATTAAGATCAATTTCAATAAAAATGGAGGATGTATTGTAGACTAAGCAAAGCAACAACTTGGATAAAAGTGAGTAGAATGTGGAAAGATAGAAATAAAAACAAAAACATTTTGAGAAAAGTGACAGCATGGAAGCTCATCTTCAAGAACTAACAGAAAAAACATTCCTGCAGATGATTTTCAAAATTTGCAGCAGATACAGAATATAGCTTACTTGAGAATTCCACAAAATTACTATAATAAACAAATAAAAAGAAATTCCATTAGTCACAATGCCCAATAATTAGTTAGTAGTAATCGCTGATGAATAAAATGTAAAAGATCACAGTTACAGATCAACAGAGAAGTCAATTATAATTATGTACTCGCTAATAGAAATCAAAAGAGAAAGTAATTATACTTATATAAAGAACTGTATAAACACTTTTCAACCTTTTCATTTTTATCATATAGACAAAAAAAGAAGATGGGAAGGTGTGTGGGTGCTTGCTTATTTTGGCCTTCGTGTGGGTATTCATGAAAAGTTAATACCTTAACCATCAAGCAAGGACTAACGGGAATAGTTTCATAAATCAAGGACTAAAAAATAATGAGAAAAGTAAGAAGAATTAAATAGAAAGAATAAAAGTTTTCAAGGAGTTTTCAGTAATTTAACCCAAGAACTTATCATTTTTGTAAGAATTATTTTATTTATTTAAAATTTTGTCATAGTTAACATTTTTCCACAATAACACACACACACACACACATATATATATATATATATTGATCTTAATATCTTGAACAATATTCAATAAATTTTTTTATTCTATAATTAAGATCTAGCTACTTGCATATAATTAACTACTTGATTTCCATGTTTGAGCATGCAAATTAATTGTATAGATAAATAATTAATTAGAGTGTGAGTTAATTATATATTTGCCTCTTCAATGACCTTGTTTGTAGTTTCATATGTGATTGATGACTTTGTGATCAGCCAAGGTGATCATGCATTATGCACTAGCTCTACCTATAGCAAACTGCCTAATTAAGTCTTCATATATATATATATATATACACGTACTTGTAAATATCTGAGTAGTGATTGTAAGATAAATTAATAACACCAACATTTACCAAAACCATTATCATTTCCAGTATCATGACTTTGAACCAAAAGGCCAGAACCCTAATCTAAAGTTACTTTTCCTTTCTCTCTCTCTCTTTCTCACACACACACAGAACTCAAAGATCATTGGATCATTTTTTAAATATGTATCTATATACACATTTTATTTATGTCTCAACTACATATTGAGAGAGTCAAAATCTCGATGATGTTAAAAAGAGCTTAAAGTTGAGGAATTCTCTTCTTTTTATATGAAAGAAAAATATCTTACTGCTCGATTAGTATTAATTTTGTTTTAATGACTAAATAAAAACATTCAAACTAGATGAAGTTTGGATTGGAAGCAAAATGATGGAAAGAAAAAGAAAAAGCTGATAATAATTTTCTCTTATTTTGTTTTCTTTTCCTCCCATTTCACCAAGAAAAATCGGCAGCAGAAAAACAAAACCTTATCTAAATCAAGGATGAGAACTAAGAAAGAAAATTTAATATTTATGAATACACATAAATAGAGAAAAATAATAACTTACCTGAGACTGAGTAAGCAGTGGCCATTGTCAAGAGCTTGGTGAACTTAATCTCTGGCATCTTTATAAATGTTTTTATTTAATTTTTTTTTAAAAAATGCTTGAATTTCTAGGTTTACAAGGTTTTCTTTTTGTAAAAAACAATGTAAAGATGGTATTTTGATCTTGTCTCATGGTCCATTTCCAAGGATGGGTATGATTATTGATTTTCTAGACTGGCATTGCTTTTCGTATTTTAGGAGGTATTAAATGTGTTTTAAGTGCATATTAATGACTTCAAGCAAAAGCTAACTATTTCAAGTCTATGATACGTAAATTCTCTAATGAACCCTTAATATTTTTAATGATTTTGTGAAAGTGGAAAAGGCAAGATAATTGCACATTTCTAGTGTCATAATTAATAACAGATCGTTCCCTGAATAGAGAAAAATAGTGACAGGGATCTGAGGTGTTTTTCTTTTCCATTTTGCATTTGTGTTATTTGTTTATCAGGATGGTGTTTAATAAAAATATTTTACTAAAGACTCATAGCCTAGTATTACTTATCCTATGTAATAAGATATTTAAAAATTTTAAGTCCAAAACTTCAGTTAGAAGTATTAATGAGTAGTTGGTTATGAGTTTTGAGTTCAAAATCGGGAATTTCCATATTGGTGTGGAGTTGTCTACAGATGTGGTTGCCTTTGTTGGAAACCCTGATGACACACTCTTGATGCTATTCTTCCAAAGCTCTCTTGGTATAAGGATGAAGAAAAACATTGATGAAAATTTGATTGTTGTGTTGCTTGATGAAATTTCTTGGCCAATATCTTCATTAAGTCATGTTATTAATTAAATATATGGTTAACATACATAATTATTTGTCATATTAATCTTTGACATGTTTCTTGTGCCTTCACCCAATAGACATTGGTAGAAAAAGGCTCGACTATTTATGTATATGCCTAATTTTGTTTTCAATTGGAAAATGATTTACTAAACTATACGGTGACATGTGCAGGTGCAAATGTAGCTATTGGGATAAATACTCTGAACCTTGGAGGCATTTTCTTCTTGCATTTCATGTTTTTGCTACTCGAACAGTAATGTCTCAATCTAGTGAGTCCATGTGGACTTGTTATGTTATTTTTAGAATCAGGTTGTTATGAAACCCTGTCACTAAACTTCTCACATGCTTGTGTTGAATTAAAATAAATGAAAAGCAAAGTTTATTTGTTAGGTTTTCCCTTCAAAGTCATTGAATAAAGTCATTGAATTATGGCCTTTAGCGATGTTATGTGGTTTGAAAATCCTAGGAGTCATAATGTTATAAATAGATAGTGAAATAAATAGATAGCAAATACATCCTTATAAATTGGCTCTTTTGTGGTGTTTAATTCGATAAGCTAAAATAATCCAACCCTAGAATTTATGTGGGACCATGGGGATAAAGTGGGAAAAGAGGCGACTCAACCAAATTATGCCAATTAGTACTTAGCATTTCACTTCAACAAGCTACACTCTGTCTCTTTCTTAGGAATTGGGTTAATAATAATAATAGTAAATAGACATGCTATTTCATTAGTTGTATTAAGTTTTCTATTGTTATGTTTTCTCAGAAATCACTACAATGTCAATGTCATACGCATTACTAAGCCATCCCACTTAAGATATCTATCCTTTTCTTTGATGGATTGACTCAATGGAGTGTTATAAACATGAGCAGATCACCAATTATGTATATATAATGGAAGGAGACAACGGGTTCCTTTGTCCCTCGTTTATTTGACCACCCAAAATATGTGTTGTTGTGTCATTTTCTCATTGCTTATCATATAATATGCGATTAAACATGATTTTCTTTTCCTTGTGGGTGGGTGTGTGTTGTGCACAAACTGAAGTATTTTGTGATAATGTAACTTGTTTCTAACTTATTTCTAGATAATTAATCATGCATTCACATGGTCTCTAGCTCGCTTCATTTATATGTTTTGCGCATTTTGGAGAATTCACCGTTAAAGATCAAGATGGCTGGAGATGAGAGAGGATCTCAAGCTTTTTACTTTTATATGTAATTAACCCAAAACATATTTTGTAATGAAAGTACATGAATAGTGTAAAACTCTTTACATTTTGTTATTAATCAAAATATATTACGCTTTAGCTCATAACTTGTCAATAAAAGTCAATGAAATTGAATTTCGGATACGTTTGAATGTATTGAAATATTTATGTTTTTGATTTACAGGTTAAACAAATTTATTTATTATTAATAGGAAAATAAATTAAAATTTAATTCAATTCAATTAATAAATAAATTTAGAGGCGGTTATAACTACCTCTAAAAGTATGAACATTTAAGAAATTATTAGTTATAGAGGCGGTTATAACTGTCTCTATAATTATTGAGAAGTGGATGAAAACTTGGTAGTTATGGAGGTGGTTATAACCGCCTCTACTACTTATAATTTGCATAGTAGCGACGGTTATAACCACCTCTAAAATTATTGGTAAGCAATGAAAATTTAGTAGCTATAGAGGCGGTTATAACCACCTCTAAAACTATTAAAAGATAATGAAAACTTAGTAGCTATAGAGGCGGTTATAACCGCCTCTACTTTATTATTAAAAACCCGCTTGAGTGGAGAAACTTACACTAGCGGGTTGATACAAACCGGCTCTAAAGTGTAGAGTCTGGTTTGATCCACGCAGACGGTTTAGAGGCAGGTAAAAATCAACGCTTATATTTTATAAGAGGCGGTTATAACCGCCTCTATAGAGCCTGAAAACCGCCTCAAAAACAAATTTTTTTGTGTAGTGTCTCTTATTCTCAATAAATATTTTACTTAAATTATAATCAATCTCCGTGTGGATTAGGAGGCTTATGGTTTCATTTTTATTTTATTTAAATATTTTTATAATTTAAAATTTAATTACAACAAAACCAAAAACTGTATTGCTCATTGACAGCCATGTTACCTCAAAAATTTTCTCCCAGTGATTTGACATTCCTTTGAAAAATATATACTGATAACATAGCCAAAAGCTTCCCAAAATAACCCAATATTTCTCCCAAGGGCTACGATGGTGAGACAGCCAAAAATTTTGGGAGTAGCCTAATATCCTTATGAAGGGATACAAATAATACAACGGTGAGAAAACCAAAACAATTTTGAAATGACTTTGCTTCCTTGTGAAGGGTGACAATTGTTAAAAAGCTAAAAGCCTTCTGGAATGGCACATACCTAATAAAAACCAATTTTTTAAAAAATATAATTCCCTAAATAGCTTCTTTATTTTTTTTAAATGTATCATTATAGTTCCTCACTTTAAATTATAATCTTTTAATTTCTCTATTATATTTGAATGAGCCATGTTAGTTCTCTTTTTTATGGTTTAAGGTTAGAGTTAGACTTTAAAGGGACTGATATGGTAAAATTAAAATTGTAGAGGGACTGAAAAGTTACAATTTATAAAGGAACTAAAAAGATAAGTTTAAAAACTTATTGAGATTATTTAAGAAATTATACATTTAAAATATATATATAAGCCCCATCTGTATTTCATAATTTAATTATTTTTACAACAAAAATAACAATTGAAGGTTGGTAAAGGCAAATTTATGAAAAAGAAAAACTTTTTTAAGATTTTTATTTATACATAAGAAGTTTAAAAAAAAACACACACACACCAACATGGAACACATCTGTTATTATAGCCCGGATTATCTAAAATTATTCCAAATTAATTATTCCCTCAACAGTTGTTGGACAATCTAATTAATCAAGTAAATTTAATTATTGTATTCATTAAAAATAGTAACTATTAGTTTGTTTCATTAATATGATGGCTTATAAAATTCATATTCAAATTATTTATTTTAACTGTATTAACCATCATTAAGTAATTAAAAGTTCTTCTATCTAAATACAAATTCAAATTCCACCATCCTTGTTCCAACTTTTAGTTTTTTTGGGCAAAACTACCCACCACACTGAATTTAAATTACTTTAATTTCCATCTACCTCCTTTACCTGATATGCATCCCGTTTTCAATCCAATTAGTAAAATATACCAATTATAAATCCTTTTTTGGAAAAATTCTCCTTTTTTCCCCACCCTTTACCTTACTAATATTTAATATTTAATAATAAAAAATAACCACAAAAGTTACACACTTTTATTATAAATTACGTTTTCACCAAATCAGTTGACAGGATTTATGGAATGACAAAAATGTTCTCGTGATTTAAGGATATTTGATGATTTTATCTTTCTTTTTTTAAAACTTTAAAATATTGATTAGGAAATATTTTTTTATACTTGTAATTGTTAATAATAGAAGGATAGTAAGGGTATAATTTCTTATTGATTTTCTATTCGTTGTTTGGTTATTAAAAAAAAGTATAAGCATATATGTATAATCAGCATTTAAAAACTTAATAAAAACAAGAATATTCACTTAATATTTTGCTAACTATTATGAGAGATTATTTGCAACAATTATGAAGTAGTTTTTTTATGAAAATTAATCAAATTAAGTGTTAAATTATAATAAATCCAAATTAAAGTTACAAAACCACCAACTCAACTCTTGCCACAACATAAATCAATTCAAAAAATATATATACCAAGGTAGAAATTGTGGGAAATATGAATAACTTCATCAGACCATGCCAATTTATATTTTATTTGGAAGCTTTTATGATTTTTTATTTTTTTTATTTTTTTATTTTTTTATTTTCCATGATATTATTAAAAAATCCTTAAACACTCTGTCCCACCACCAAGTTCTCTTTATCCTAATTTCCCTTCTGTTGTTACCTCAAACAAAATGATTCCTTTGACTTACCTTTATTTAACCGACTCTAATTAAAGAAGTTAAGAAGCTTTAATTAAAAAGATGGCGGTTTATCATTAAAATAAGAAATAAAACCATTAAAACAAACCAATGGCTTAGTTTAGTTCAAATCAACAAACAAATTCAGATAGAAACCTAACATATGTAGTACAAAAGCTATACACTTTAATTTTAGCAAGCTAAAATTGACCAGAGACCTCTAAATAATCACCTCCTTAAAATTATCATCTTCCCTAATGAAAAAGTACTTGTTATTTATTTATTTAGTTCAAATGAACAAACATAATAAAAAAAGAAAGACCTAACATATTGTAGTAGAAAAGTTATACACTATAAGAACCTTTTTAGCAAGCTAAAATTGACCAGAGACCTCTAAGTCCCCCCTCCTCTCTATTTATTTATTTATTTATTAATATTAATATTAATATTAATATTATTATGATAAAGCAAAAGGAAACCATGAAGGGATTCACCATTACATGACCATAATTAGTTAGGGGGGATCAAGAAATATGTGTTAGTCATGTTCATGTGAAAGCAATCTTTAATTGGTCTCTCTTTCATGCCAACTTCAACCTGAATAAAGTCAACATTAATGGCAAGAACATAGAAAGCAAGCGGTGTTACTTTATATATTCTTTCAGTTGATTCCGACTATTCTAGGTCTTCATTTTCAAAATACACTGATAATGCTTGGAACCTTCAATGTTGCAACCCTTGCTGATCAACACTATGAACCTATAAATATAAACCCCATCTTCCATACCAATCTCAACTAAGACCATTTAAAAACAAAACAAAGAGTGAAACAAAGAACCCCACCTTCCCTTCTATCTTATAACTAAGACATTTAAGAGAGACACAAAGAGAGAGAGAGAGAAAGAGAGATGGGAGGGCAGTCATCTTGTTTGTGGTTCTCTGAAGGTTCAGAAAGAGTAGAAGATGAGGACAAGGAGAGCAGGAGGTTCAGCAGTGATGAGTCTGGGGATCCAAATATTGATGCCAAGGGAGCTGCATATATTGCTAAGAAGAAGAAAGAGTGGAACAATAATAATGAGTAGCATGCATGTGTTTGTGCCGGTTTGTATTCAATATATAAGTGCTTGATTTATGTTTTTTCCAAAGTGCTTCTATCAAGCGTTGTGCTTTGAGAATAAATTTAATCCGAAGGATTTTTAGCGTATGTATTTGTTATTTGTTATTTGTTTTTTTTATTTTTCTCGGGATGGTATTATATATTTTTCTTGTTTGATCATTTAGTGATGGCTAATATGCTAATCTCAATGTTGTATTGCTTGTGAGTTCTTTGTAGGGAAGTTCTCTACGTTTCTTTGGATTTAATAAATGAAATATTGTGTTTTTAATAGATATGTTCCTTTCTTGGTTTTTTTATTGATTGTTTCAGATTAAGAGTTTGTTTGAATGAATCAAACCACTTTATAGAGTTTGCTTGTTGCTTCAAAGCAATGTTTTCAGAACCAGACCGGGAAGTGAACTGGCCAAACAACCAGGTCATGGGTCAATCGGTCGAACCGGATGACATAATAATTATATATATATATATATATTCTCCAAAAATTCTAAACTCACATATATATTCCATGTCCAATTTAATCTAATGACGAAAAACTACACCTTATTCATCACATAATGTCAAATGGTAAAAACAATGTTAAAGAAAAACATCTAAATAATAGTACGAAAATCTAACAATATTACATAGAAAGAAAATTTAACAAGGTCACAATATAAATGAAAATTTAACATGGTCTCAACAACATGAAATTTTTTTTTTAACAAAGTCACAACAACATCACAACAACATGAAAAGAAAATTAAACATTGTCACAAGACTTGTAGCAACATGAAAGAAAATCTAACAAGGTCAAACAAAGGTCCATCTCTCTGCTCCAGTCGCTTCTGTGAAAAATAATTCAACTACAACTTGATGGGTAAAATTCTCTCTGTTTTTCTCTGAGTGCTCTCATCTGTTCTCTCTCCTTCGTCCCCCTTGCCATGGCAAGCGGGGGCCAACCCCAGCCTCCTGGCAACCCCAGCAAATCCTGGAAACAAATCGCCTCCTCGCTTACACAATCTCTTGATAATTCCCCACTTCACAATGTTCAGCTATTAAACAAGCTCAAGGAGTCAACGACCAGTTTCATCCGGTTAGACACAGATGCCATTAATCGTGGACGCTCGTTGTTCCAGCATGCTCTATATGGTAAACTGTTCGGTAAGCCTCCTGCGTTTGATCAGGTCAAATCTACGCTCCTGGCTAAGTGGTCGGAGTTCGGAGAAATTCTCATTTCAGATCTTCCAAACGGGTTCTTCTCGATTCGTTGCTCTACGGAGCGGCGATGCGAGCATCTCCTCTTGGACGGACCATGGTCGGTGAACGGTATTATCCTGCAACTGTCGCCATGGAAGCCCTTCTTCGAGCCATCTTTTACTCAGCTGAATACTGCCGTGATTTGGGTCCAATTTCATAACCTTCCTATCGAATGCTGGGATGGCGAGACTCTTGATACCATTGCAAGTAATTTCGGCCAACTCATCAAAATTGATGAATTTACCTCAACCTTAACCAGATCCAAGTATGCCCGTGTTTGTATCGAGATCGATCTTTCTAAACCTTTATGCAGAGGTTTTTGGATCGGGGATGACACTCATCGGGTTTTCGTAGTCGTTATGTACGAGAGGTTACCGACGTTTTGTTATTCTTGCGGTCTGATCGGTCATGGAAGTCGTTCATGTGCCTCGTCGTTGTCTAGTGGTGCCGGTGGTTCCCAGCTGCCCTCTCGCACGGTGCGATTGCCGGTAGAGGGATCCATCCAGGTATCCACCGACAACGACCGGCAAATGGACATCTCCGACCCCTTACCCGCCCCTCCTTCTTTAGACCTGTCGTCGGTGACCGATCCAACCTTACCGGAGACCGATTACGGTCCTTGGCTGCTCGTTACTCGCCGGCGTGGCCGCGCTCGGGGTCGCGGAGGTAGCACTCGTGCTGATCACGTGACCTCGACCGCTGCAGCCGAGCCGAGTGCCGTTGCCACCGAGTTCCGAGGCACCGCTTCTCGTAGCTTACGTGGCGGCTACAGAGGCAATAGCAGTGGGCGGTTCTCTAGTTCCCATGTGCATCATGACAACCCTTACCCTACTCCTCTAACATCCTCTCTCCCTGTCCCATCGAACCCTCCCACTACCATCGATCCTCGCATAGAGACTCCTTGCCCTGTCTCTGATGGCGCCATCCCCCCATCCAATGTCACTGTAGACGTCACTCATGCCCCTAACTTTATTAATTCATCGGGCTCTCCAACACGAAACCTCTCTCCTCACTTGGCTCGAGACGTTGGAATGAACGATTTGGGTCCTCATGCCTCTCTTCGCCCTCAAGTTACGTTACCCTCTGACACCCCCTTGAACTTCTCCCCTTCTCGCCCTGACAGACCTCCTGCTCAACCAAATCCATTTCATCATTCTAGCTCCCCTCCCCCAACCCTTCGGTCTTCTCTTTCAGGCACTCCTTCCTCCTCCTCTATTGTTGCCTCTTTTCATGAGACCCTCGTCGAAAAAGTTTCCTCTGCTCTTGCTGAAGAGAATATGGAAGAGGATGGTTCCGACGAAGATGAGTTCTCTGATGACGAAGACGATGACATGTCCAACGACGATTACCCCGATGACAACATGACTCTCAACCAATACCAAGATGAAGTTAGAAGGGAAGCTCTCATTAGGAAAAGTTCTCTTGAAGCTAGCACTTCTCCGAAGAAAGGAAGGGTTGATCCAGGGTGTTCAAGCGCCTAACTTTACTTTTATTGCTCTTCGGTGTTCTCCTTTTAAGGGTGTATTTGTTCCTGCTCCCCTTTCAATATTTGTTTTTATGATTACGGCTAATATATTGTGTTGGAACTGTAGGGGTCTCTCGTCGCGGGACACCACTTCTAGGATCCTTCGTCTCATTCGCTCTCTGAAGCCTCTCATCGTCTGTCTAGTGGAAACTAGAGCTAACTCCGATCGTGTGGATCGTTTTTGTAAGTATATCCGCAATCGTTGGGATTGGGCAGCTATTTTATCTGAAGGGTTCTCAGGAGGTATTATTGTCCCATGGAACCCCGTCGTCGGCCAGGTCACCCCTTTAGCTTTCTCCCGTCACGCTCTTCACTTGGTTGTTTCTTCTACTTCGTCCACTCATTTCATCATTTCCGTGGTTTATAACTCTGTTTCTTGTCATAGACAACGTTTCCTCTGGCGTGAACTTTCAAAACTTGCTTTTCTTGATCAGCCTTGGCTTGTGGTGGGAGATTTCAATTCTATCCTCTCCCGGAACGAGCATAGAGGCGGTGCCTTTACTTATTATTCTCGTAAATCTCGTTTCTTCTTGGATTTTGTCGATCAAAATAATTTATTGGACTTAAAGTTTTTACGGTTCCCCTTACACAGGTGCAACAATCAGTCTGGTCAAGCTCGTCGTTGGGCTAGACTTGATCGTTGTTTGGTGAACCTTAAGTGGAACGACAACTTTCGGTCCTACACTCTTAAACATCTTAACCGATCTTTCTCTGATCATTCTCCTCTTTTTTTCTTACTATTAATACTCATCATTCTACTTAAAAAGGTATTTTTTTAGATTTGAGAATTTTTTTGGTTTGATTTGTTGGGTTGATCACGGTAGCGAGTTCGGGATGCTCGGAACTTTTTCCCCTCATGGAAATCCAATGCACGCCTTTACCCATCTCCCATCTCGTGCACGGCATAATCTTAATTCCTGGCGTCTTTCTGGTATTAATAATCTCGAATCTTGCCTTAAACTCACTGAGAATTATGTCAATTTTCTAGAACTGTCTGATCTCAATCCTAATTCTCAAAACGCCTTGATGGACCACTACGCTAAGCTTTCTGCGCTGCGTCGTCGTGCAACATTAAATGGGCTCGAGAGATCTAGATTTTTGTGGATCAAAGGCGGTGATAGAAATACTCGCTTTTCCATGCTATGTCCCGTGCAGGTCGCACAATAATTTTATTCCCCGAGTTCAAGACATTAGCGGTAACACTTGTTGCGACCACGCGAGATATTGAACAAGCCTTTTTAACTTCTTTTTATAACTTGTGGAATGCTCCTTCTATTGTTACTACCAACGTCGTCGATGCTTTACCCCCAATTTGCCCAAACTCTACGAGTCGGACAAGCTCCTTCTCATTCGAGGAGGTCACTAGGGGCCGAAGTCTTTTCGTGTCTCTTTCGACCTTCCCTCTTGGTAAGTCTCCTGGGCCTGATGGTTTTAACGTTGAATTTTACAAATTCTTCTGGCCCTTTATCGGTGATCATCTTTTCATGGCTATTTCCCACTTTTTTAAAAATCCTATCATGCCTGCCTCCTGGGGCCAAACCTACATTGTTTTAATCCCTAAAGTGGATAACCCGAATCGTGTTTCTGATTTTAGGCCTATCTCTTTATGCAATGTGTGTTTCAAGGTTATCTCCAAAGTCCTTGCTAATCGGTTAAAGAAAGTTATTCCTTATCTTATTGGGCCTGAACAGGTGGGTTTTGTGAACGGTCGGTGTTCTTTTGACAATATTATTACCATGCAAGAGGTAGCCCACTCCATTGAAAAATGATTACTGCAAACCCCCTAGGATGATAATCAAGTATGATATTGCCAAAGCCTCACGATACTTTTAGGCTGGAGTGCAATTCTTGCCATTCTCTCCGGAATGAATTTCCATTCCACTTGGATCACACTGGATCAATGCACGCTTGCAGGGCCAACTCTTTCTCTCTTTTGATTAATGGCTCTCCGACCCCTTGGTTTTAGGTCCTCCGTGGTGTCCGGCAAGGTGATCATATTTCTTCTTATCTCTTCATTTTAGTTTCTCAGGTTCTCACTTCTGCCCTTAATTTTGGTTTACAGATTAATGCTATCCCTGGTTTTGAGCCTAAATTAATTCATAACTTCAATCACCTCATGTACGCTGATGATCTCATTCTTGTGTCTCATGCTTCCCGTAAGGCTGCTAGAAACATTCTGGCTTGCATGTCTTTTTATTCCTCTGTCTCTGGTCAATGTCCTAACTACTCTAAGTCTCAAATTTTCTTCCCTTCTTGGTTTAACAAACACGTTATTAAGAGTATCTGTTCCATTTTAAAGCTTAACCACGCGTCTTTTCCCTTCAAATACTTGGGCATCCTTATCTCCCCTAAACGTCTTAATGTTAATGTTTTTAAGCCTATGATCGATAAAATCAAACGCACCACCTCTAAATGGTCTAGGTTTCATCTCTCCTTTGCTGCCAAACAAATTCTCATTAATTCCACTCTCTTGTCTTTTCCAGTTTACACAATGTCTGTCTATCCCATTCCTACTTCTATTGTCGCAGATATTTCTAAAGTGGTTAGAAATTTCTTCTGGTGTAGAAATGGCAATGGAAAGGGCATCCATAACGTATGCTGGAAATCTATGTTGACAGGTAAATCTGAGGGGGGTTTGGGAGTTAGGGATCTATCTCTTGCAAAACATTCGTTAATGGCTAAACATATTTTTAAATATTTGAACAACAACCATTCTATCTGGGTTGACATTCTCAACGTTAAATATGGGAAAGTTAATTTTTGGCAAGGCTCCATCCCTGCTAAATGCTCGTGGTTTTTTCGTGGGTTATGTCATTCGGCTAAATATATCAAGCCATTTTGCAAAATCAATGCTGTTAACCCTGAACGCACTTCGTTTCTTTGGGACCCTTGGATCTTTGACACTCCGGTTGCATTTAAGCCTACATAAATTAATATGGATGTTGATCTCCCTAACGTTGCTATGTCGGATTTGGTTTCGGATAATCTGTGGGATCTTAACTCTCTCTCCCTGATCTTTGGTGAGATGACCAACACGCTTTATAGCGAATTAGTTTCGGTTGTTCCTGACCTTGATAATCATTGGATTTGGCTGCCTAAACCCAGTTCCTGTAAAATCTCTTCAGCTGTTTACCACCATTTAAATAACCAATCTTCATTTTCTGATCCTTGGGTTGGTTGGAAGCACTTATGGAAAATCCCTGTTGCCCCACGTGTTAAGCATTTCATCTGGTTATGCATCAAAGGTCGTTTGTCTACTTTTGCCTTTCTTAACCAACTAAATATTGGTCCGGATCGCCCCTGCATATTCTGCGGTCTTCACCGTGAAACCATCAATCACCTTTTTAATGACTGTTCTAGTGCTCAATTCGTTTGGAATCAAATCATGATCAAAACTAACCAGACCTTCAGCTTTCGGGACGATTTCCAAGCGGGCGATTGGATCTTAACTTATCATACCTCTCCGAACATTCTTGCACTCATCGCTGCTGGCGCTTGGTTTATCTGGATTTGCAGGTGTAATTATGTTTTTAAGCATGAGAGACCGAATCTTATTATTCCTGTGTACAAGACCATTGCTCATACCAGAGAATTTGCTTACGGATCCCGCGTCTCCATCGGTAGAAACTTCATTCAGTTTAACTTCTCATGCACGGACGGCCCTTTCCTCTTCACTCACGTTATCGTCAATCACGATCTTCAGGTTAGGTCTGTCGGCTTTTTTATCTCCGATGCTTATTCTTGTATCTCTCTCGCAGGATGCGTGTCGCAGCCTTCGTTGGACACTTCTTGCGATGAGATTTTCGCCATTGAGATTGCTCTATCGATCCCGCTCGGCGCCTTTGCTTCAATGTCAAAAAGAATTTTTCATTCCCCATCGTGGTGCTTTGGATCTCCTTCATCGCCCTGACTCTACTCTCTCTTGGAGATACCAGACCTCAAATCGAGCAATCTCAAGCTCCTTTTTGGACTCCGACCTACATCCAATCATTGACTGTATACCTCTTCTTTGGTTCAAACCGGCTTCCGATCTCGCTTCTCTGGGATTTCGTCATCAGCACCTGAATCTCTTTCTCTCGGGACGTGATCTCCCTCGCTGGATCATGCGATCGATCCTTTCTCTTGGTTTTTCATTTTTGTAATTTTTCTTTTCTTCAGCTGTTGTTGCTCTTCCTTAGTGTTTTTTAGCTTCTGTTTTTTGCTTCTAATAAATTCAGCTTCTCGGTTGAGAAGTTCTTCCAAAAAAAAAAAAAAACATGCATACATGAAAAATAAAGGGTTTAGCAGATAAAAAACATAACATCTTCATCTAATTTCTTGGAGGGGGTGGAGGTGGGGATGATAGCCAATCTTCTTCATCTAAATTATTGCTAGTCATTCCTTGAAAACCGACTATTTCATTGTCACTATCTTCGGTGATCATCACATCATCTTGTTCATCATCACCTAAAAATTCATTTCATGAATTAATAGTTACGAATATGAATATGAAGCATTGACATTAAACATAATTAATAGTTAAAAAAGAGTTAGAAACTTAACCTTCAGATAGCTTAGTTGTTGTTCACTACCTCTTGGTTGCTCCTCCAACATGTTCTTTAATTCATTATAGTCAAGTTCTCCTTCTGGTTCTTCTTCCATGACACAAAATTCAGTTTTGTCAATTGATTCATAATCCACTGGATCGTAAGATCTATTTTTAGAAGATGACCTATAAAAAAAACAAAATATCAAATAAAAATCATTTGCATGTAAAGAGTACTTGACAAATTAAAACCATAAATGTCATAACTATGTTGCAAACATAGATTATAGTGAACATACACCAAGTCATTAAGTCTTTGATGCTCCAATCTATTCCTTTTCTTGGTATGTATACGTTCAAACACAATCCAATTACGTTCACAACCAGAAGAAGAAAAAACAGTTGACTAAGAACTCTAATAGCTAATTTTTGCAAATGAGGCACATCACATCCAAAGAATTTCCACCACTAATCTACGAAAAAAATACAAAACTATATTAGTAGAGTAAACAATCTGATAACTCACTACAACATTATGTATCTATAGCTTTGGAAGAAATTATAGCAAAAAGTACAAAATCTTGTAGCTAAACACTTTAGCTTGAAAGATAAATTTCGCAGCAAGAAATGCCGTAGCTAAAAGTTAGCCACATATTTTATGACTTCTTTAGCTAAGTGTTAATATATTTTACTACAGCTTTTATTTTTGCGTGTCTAAAACATTAAAATATTTTGCCATGAAAATATAATGTGGTAGGAAATAATTTGTTGTTTTAGCTACATTATATGGATATATATAGCAAAATAAATTTTAGTTGCAACAGAGAAACTTTGTGGCTAAAATTTTAATTTACTTGCCACAGTGAAAGTATTGTCACAAATATTTTATGTTTTAGTTATAAATTTAATATGCTTCTAAATCGTAGCTATAAAGATAGTAATTTTGCTTCAAAACAAATTAGTTATAGCTACACGCTAAAATATTTTGCTATCAAATAGTAGGCTTGTAACAAAAATTATTTAATCAATTGTTTCGGGTAAAATATGTTTGTAACTATATAGTAAAATATTTTGCTATAATAATCGCATGCATGTAGCAAAAAATATTTTTCTTCAAAATAAACAAATTGTAGCAATTATATATTATTTTTTAACCACAAACTCAATAAATCCATATCTAAATATTAAAATTATTTGCTACAAATTGGAAAGTTTTCTAGTAAATTCATTTGTTTTAGGCTTTAAAGTTAAAAAGAAGTCAATAAATTTGTAGCTATAACCTAATTAAGTGCAAATATTGAAATTAAAAGAGTTAAATAAAATATAGCCCAAATAAAAAACTTAATTAAAGCCATATATTAAGAAAATAAGAAGTCTTCATCACAAATATTAATAACATTCACAAAATTAAAGTTGTAAAAATTGGATGTCTACTCTTGCATTTGTGGAGCATGGAAATGAAATAACATTTTAATTTTTTCTTCCCAATCTCTATTCATCTTTGCTATTTTTTCATCCATTTGCTTTTCCATTGCCTCTACTCTTGCATTTGCTTCCCTCTTAGCCATTTCAACTTGCTCGCTTGCTTCTTTTTTGGTTGCTTCCACTTGTTTCATAAGTTCAACTTTTTGATGGTATAACACCAAAAATAATCTTTTATACTTTTTACCGGGCCCATATGCTCAGTACATAGCCATTTTTAAGGTCCGAGTACTTCTTGAAAGATTTCCTCATCATCTAGTGAAATTTGCCCTTCTTCTTGTTGTTTCTTCAATTGATCAAATTGTACCTATAATTATAATGGGAAAACAATTAAGTAGTTTTTTTTATTAGAAAATATATAAAAGGATATTAGTAGAAAACTAGTATAAAATAATACTCACAATGATATTTTGTGAAGAAGGATCAATTTCTTTGTCTCTCTTTCTTTTTCGAGATTCAATCAAAACTTCAACACAAGAAGGTACCTTTCCTTTTTCTTTTTTCTATAAAAGACATTTTATAATAAAAAAATTATGACAACATGCTAAAACATTATTCAACTATTGCTATGAAAAATCTTTAGTATTATAACAAATTGTATGTGTATCATAATTTTATTCACTATCAACTCAATAAACAACTCAAAAAATTATTATTGATGTTGTTCATACCATTTGGTGTCTTAGTTGTGCATAACTTTGGTTCCTGTGTATGGAGGCATTGAACGCTTCTCCCTATTTTTCTTATTCTTCATGCTTCTTTCCTATAAAAATGATCATTTAATAAAAAGTATTATAGTTTTATAACAATAACAAATCAAGTAATTAGATTAATTATACTAATCTGAAATGTTGTATCACTCCAAAGATTAACCAAATACTTCTCAATCATTCATGGTAACATGCTTGAGGCTTATTTTTTAGGCGATTATGATAAGTTGTTTTTGAATCAAAATATTGTTTCTTCATTTTGTGTCTATAATCTCGATATAAAGCATTCATATGACCATAAATAGCTTCTTTCCTTCCACTTGGAATTTCAAAATTGAACTTTTCCTACAAAGAAATCATTAATAAACAAATGAAATGATATTCAAAATTAATATAATTATATAGTTCTTATTTGAAGAAATTAAATAATAATTGCATTAATTAGAAAAATAATAAGTTATTATGCGACTTACCAATATAATGTTCCACATATGCTCAATGGAACCATTTTGAATATCTTTCCATTCTTTGACTTGTAAAGGACAACAAGATCGATTTCTAAACTCGTTTGTCCTAAAAACCAAATAAAAATCCGTTGAGTTATCACCAACTGACTTGGTGGTCATCATCACACCTACTTCCAATTTTTTTGTCCATTCTCTAAACCAATGAGTCTCATACAACGTGTAGGCCCTCTTGTCTTTCTTTTAATAATTTTTGAATCTATTAATAAGATTAAATCAATTAACTAAATGAAAAGCATTAAAAATAAAAAGGCATAAAAATTTTATATCTACCTGAATCATTAAGGGGACAACTTGGTTCATGCTCATCTTCAATCCCATTGTTTATCACATCTACATCACTATGTCTGAAATTTTCCTCAAGAGAAGCATTATTTACAATGTCATAATCCTTCAATAGAGTATATATATCAATGGCTTTCCAACTGAATCTTGCATAGCTACCAAGCATGTTTTGCACATCTCCATCATCTTTAACTAGAACCAAGGCGTTAAAATCCTCAAACGTGCTTGATGGATTTAAATAGTAGAATTTGTCACCTCTCAAAATGTTAAATTCACATTCTTCCTTCAAAAAATCCAACATATCAAAATATGCTATAAAATCAATGTCAAAGTCAGACACTTTCACTTTTTCATTCACATATTTTCGTCCTTGTGAAAATGTAAAATGACCTCCATAGTGACATCTAATTGTCTTTTTAGTTGTGTTGTCCATCATTCCTATTACAATAAATAAAATTGAAAGGCATTGTAACATAACATTAATATTTAAAAAATTAAACATGAAAAATGAATGTATAATTTAAATTTAAAATTTAAGACATATGTTATGTATTGTATTTTACCAATAAAATTAGAATCTTCTCTTGGCTGTTGAAGAATATGATGACTACTTGATCCACTTGCAGTGTTTGTAGGTCCATTGACATCAAATGGTTGAGGATGGAATGCCGTATCAATTTCTTTTGAAAAATCCTTTCCAATATTGTGATCTTTTCTTTTTCTTTTTCCAAATCCTCCATGCCTAGGCATGTCTCTAGTCCCTTGACATAAAATAACATGAAAGAAAAATTAAAAAATAAAATAAAAGACCATAATCACTAAGGTTGTAATGTAAAAAAAAGTGAAATTAAATATTTATAAAACAATTTCAAACAACCCAAAGCGAACTATAAATTTATACGTCATAAAATAAAATTTATTATGAACTTATAATTAATCTAGCTAGAAGCACAACTAAAAAATTTATGGAGAAATTAATCTAGCTGGACCCATAACCAGAAAATCTATGAAGAAATTGTGTGAATATTAGAGGGAGAGGAAGAAAGATGACATAAAACATGATAGTGGGGTGCGTGTGGTTTAGTGTTGAAGGAGGATATAAGTTGATAAATTTGATTTTCTATAGGTACCAATTTGATAAAGTTGACATAACTTATATGAGAGGAGAAAAAACTTAAAAGACCACAATCACTAAGGTTTTGTAAATAAAATTTGAACTTAAATGTTCAAAATAATTTCATACAATATTCCAAAGCAAAATGCAATTATATCGTGAAATAAAATTAACCATATATGAACTTCTAATTAATCTAGCTAGACCCACAACAAATAAAGCTTTGAAAAAATTGTGTGACTAGAAAGAGGGTTCGATGACATATAACAATATGACTGTAATACTTGATCTCAATATGCATAATTACTAAAAGACCATAAATTTGATTTTGTATTGGTACCAATTTGATAAAATTGAAATAAAATAATATGATTATAATTAAAAAGACCATAATTACTAAGGTTGTGTAAATAAAATTTAAAATTAAATATTTAAAAAACAATTGCATACAATTCACAGTGAAAAGTAAAGAGAGATGACATATAACATGAGAGAGAGAAAGAGAGAGAGAGAGAGAGAGAGAGGGCATGTGTGGTTTAGCATTAAAGGAGTAATATGGGTTTATTAATTTAAATTTTGTATAGGTATCATTTGACAAATGTTGTGGAGACGTTTTTTTCATAAGTCAAATTCAAACTTTTTATTAAAATGTAAATTATAAGACAAGAGAAGTTGAAGATGGAGGTGCTATGTTATTTTTAAATTATTTTACATATAACTTCTTGTTGGTTGCAATTAAAATGATTAGTAGTTATTAAGATTTTTATGAAAAATAGATTAAATTTTGAATTAAAAATGTTACTCAAGATACATATTTTAGAATAAACAATCCGTGTTGAATTTTCAATTTTTAAATATTAATTAATTAAATCATGTGAAAATTTATGAGAGTAATTAATAATCATTTACCTTGATTGAAAATTCAAAAGAATGGACGTGGATAATACAAGCACCATTAACAAGCTACTATTTCTATGGGTTCTGGAAAGGGTTGTCAAGAGCTAGTGTTTTAATTTCTCTCTTAATAAGAGGCTTATCATTAACTTTTTGTTTTCCCATTATGACCTTATCTTCTTGTTTTCTTTGTTTAATATTTATCTTGTATTTTTAAATTCTTATATATATATTTAATATGTAGCAGATTTTATGATGGACAAACAATGGATGAAAGCTAATAGATTGAGTGATGAATACAACAAAGGAGTGCATAATTTTCTAGAATTTGCATTCAATCACACAAAACTAGATAATCTAATTCCTGTCCTTGTGTCAAGTGCAATAATGCTTTGCTCAAAACTAGAGATGATGTTGAAGAGCATCTAATGGTGGATGGCATAGTGAAAAGTTACACTCGTTGGTTGTATCATGGAGAGGTCATCATGGAAGGAGAAACTAATCATAAAGTGCAAGTTAATGATTTTGATGATATGTTCAGCATGATTTATGATGCAGCTGGACCAAAAATCATGGATACCATAATGCAAGATGCTAGCAACCAAGAGTATGATGATTCTAATATTTCTGGACATGGTGAATGCGAGAGTCAACCTTTAAACTTCCAAATCTTGGCAAGGAGGTTTCTAAATTTTTCAAGCTATTACAAGATGCCCAACAAAAGCTATATCCTAATTGTGAGAACTTTACAAAGTTGTCTTTTATTGTTAAGCTATTTCAGATCAAGTGCTTATTTGGGCTTAGTGATAAAGCTATAAATAGCTTAATGCAACTATTTAAGCAAGCACTTCCTAGTGGTGAAACACTACCCAAATCTTTTTATGAAGCAAGGAAAAATGATTAAAGATTTGGGTCTTGACTATGAGAAAATAGATGCTTGTACAAATGATTGTATGTTGTTTTTGAAGGAGAACTCGAAGCTTGATCATTGTTTGATATGTAGGGGAGTCCAGATGGAAATCAGATGACACTCGAAAGGGTGACAAAAATGTTTCAAAAAAGTTTTACGCTACTTTCCTCTAAAACCAAGACTACAAAGGTTGTTTATGTCATCAAAGACAGCTTCTGACATGAGATGGCATCATGACCAATCTTTTGATGAATCAAATAAAGGATTTGCTAGAGAACCTCGAAATGTGAGACTTGGATTATCAACTGATGGAATGAATCCTTTTGGTAACATGAGTGTTTCATATAGCACATGGCATGTGATTCTCACTACATATAATCTACCTCCGTGGATGTGCATGAAACAACCATATTGTATGTTGACTTTGTTGATACCTGGACCTAAAGCTCCTGGAAGTGATATTGATGTTTATTTACAACCTTTAATAGATGAATTGAAAGATTTGTGGTATAATGGAGTCGATACTTATGATGCTTCAAAGAAAGAGAGTTTCCAAATGCGTGCTGCAATTTTATGGACTATCAGTGACTTTCCTGCATATGCATACTTATCAGGGTGGAGCACAAAAGGTACATTAGCTTGTCCTTCATGTAATGAAGATACTCCATCTTTTCGTCTTAAATATTGTCGTAAATTTTGTTACATGGGTGATCGACGACTTTTGCATCTAAATCATAAGTGGCGTACCAATAAGAATGCTTTTGATGGAACTGTTGAAAAAGGTTGTGGCTCTCATTTATTGTCTGGCAATGATGTTTTAAATCAATTGCATAGACTTCAACCAATCATATTTGGCAAGACTGTTATGAAGCAAAAGGGTGGTAAAAATAAAGATCATCTGAATTGGAAAAAGAAAAGTATATTTTTCTAGTTGCCTTATTGGAGAAAAGTTTTACTGCCACATATTTTTGATGTTATGCATATAGAAAAAAATATTTGTGAAAATATTGTTGGTACCATTTTGGATATTGAGGGGAAAAAAAAGATTGTTTGAATGCACGTCGTGATTTGGACGACATGGGTATTAGAAGAGATTTGCATCCATTTGAAAAAAATGGGAAGTGGTATTGTCCAGCAGCATGCTTTAGTTTGTCTACCGAAGAAAAAGATAAAGTATGCAAGTTTCTAAAAACCACAAAAGTTCCAGATTGGTTTTCTTCAAACATATCTCGATGTGTGAGTCTGAAAGAACGCAAAGTATTTGGGCTTAAGAGTCATGATTGCCATATCCTTTTACAACAAATTTTTTCTTTGGCTATTCGTGGTATTGTTCCGAGTAATGTGTATGATCCTATTGTTGAGTTGGGTATATACTTCAGAGAGCTATGTTCTAAAGTGTTAAAAGTGGATGTGTTGGAGCACCTTATTTTTCAAATTCCAATTACATTGTGTAAGTTGGAGAAAATTTTTCCACCTTCGTTTTTTGATATTATGGTGCACCTAGCAATTCATCTTGCAACTGAAGCTAAGCTTGGAGGTCCTGTACAATACAGGTGGATGTATCCAATTGAGAGGTAATATTTAAAATTATATTATTTTTTTTAATCTTTTAATATATTAATATTGAATAAGCAATTAATGAAATGTTGTATGGTGTAGGTTTCTTCGTAAATTAAAATGTTATGTTCGTAATAAAAGTCGACCTGAAGGCTCCATTGCAGAAGGGTATATTGTGGAGGAAAGTCTTATCTTTTGCTCAAGATATTTGCATGGTGTTGACTCCAAATTTAATCAAGTAAACATAAATTCTGAAGGAGGTTATGTTGATTCAGAGAGGTTATCTGTGTTTGCACAAACGGGTTTTCCTTTATCAAAAGGTAAACCTAAATTTCTAGAAGAATATGAACGCAAGCAAGCCCAACTCTATGTGTTAAAAAATTGTGAAGAAGTTCAACCATTTTTATGGTATGATATAGGTTTTTTTTTTACTTGTGTTATATATTAACCCTTATATATATATATATATATATATATATTGTATTTTCTTCTTATTTATATCTTTTTATTTTACAGTGAATATGAGCAAAGTGTGCATGACATTGACTTCTCTGATTGGTTTCATCATAGAGTACGTTTTGCTTCTTATTACTTTTAATATTTTGAATTTGAAATTTTATATAATTTTTAAGAAGAAACTTATTATTATTACTATTATTTGGTGAACTTTCATAGGCTACACACTTGCATCGAGAAGGAAGTATTCATCTGAGTGAAGAATTATTATCATTGGCTCGAGGTCCACTTTCTGGTGTTCAACAATTTATGGGATATGTTATAAATGGTTTTAGGTTTCACACAAAGCAACTTGAACGAAAAAGAGTAAATCAAAATAGTGGTGTTCTTGTGAAGGGAATGATGGGTTCCAAGAGTGTAGACTATTTTGGTGTCCTCACCGAGATAGTAGAACTTCAATACTTAGGAGGGAAAAGAATTATTCTATTTAAATGTGATTGGTGGGATGTTGATAAAATTGGAAAGGGAGTCAAGATTGACAAGCATGGTTTTGTTAGTGTTAATATTGCTAAGAAGTTGGTAACTAATGAGCCATTTGTTCTTGCATCTCAAGCAGAACAAGTTTTTTATGTTAAAGATGGTAGTAATCCTAATTGGGTTATTGTTTTAAAAAATCAGTCTGAAAACTTTTATGATTTACCATCAAAAGATTTGAAAAATGTTGATGTAATGCATACTAATGAGGAAGCTTTTCAACAAAATTTATCACAAAACTATTGTGAAGTTTCAATCACAGTTGAAGAGGATGATGGCTTGATACATTTTGGGGAGAAATAGTGTGAATGCTTTTGCCACTGATGTTAATCTTATTGATGACACTTTAGTAGAAGTCGATATAGAATCCAATCCTGAAACTGATGATGAAGATTTATTGCTGAGCAAATTGTAGCATGTTTGTAAACTCAAGGTATATATATTACTTTTAGTTTCTTTATTTTTGATTTTTACATTAAAATAATTTATCTTGTTTTTCAATGATTAATTTTTAATTTTTGTTGTAGAAAAAATGGAAGATAGACTCATGTCATCATTTTTATTGGAGCTATTGAAGAGATCGAAAATAGGAAATAATTTTTCATTTAGCTTTTAAAGTTGATTTTTAATAGCCAGCTACTTTTGATGTATTTTTGAAGTGTTGAATGGTGAACTAATTATGACCATATTGTATTTGATAACAATATTATTTAAAGGGATTTTTAGGAAATGAGTGTTTGTTTTTCTTTGGCAATAAAAGAGTCTAATGTTGATTGTAATCTCCGGAAGCTTAAAAAAATATTTTTCAAATCTTTTTAGGGTGATGGCGGGTTATGAATAATATGAGCATGGAAAGTAATCTTCTCCTATTGTTAGTGTATTAATTCTCATTGCATAATATATATTTGATGAGGATTTTTCTCTTTCAGTACAATTTTTAGATTTTTAATTTATTTTTGATTATTTTTCATGTAGTAAACTAATTATATAAAGCATTTTAGATTTATTATTTTCATATTTTTCTATATAAAAGGAGTTGAATTATTTTTTTTTCTAAATTAGATGGATATAATATAAGAAAAGATTTATAATAACAATTTAAATTGTACCATGCATTCATGCTTTTACCACGATCTCACTATATCTTGTGGTTGTTTAATTTGTATATATTTAGCTATGGGATATATATTAACAACTATAGCTACAAAACTATACTCATAACAAATTAAATTTTAAAATTACAATTTGTTATATTTATTTAATGTTTGTAGTTGTATATTGATAATAGCCACTATTTTCTTAATGTGGCTAGTATCTAAATTTTAAAATCATTATTGCCACAAGAAATTAATATTTGTAACTAAAATAAACTATTTTGCTATAGTATATTACTATGGCTAAAACATAGTGGCTAGAAAATTAGTTATTGCCACAAAATTAAGATATCAAAACAAAAAAATAATCTATTTGCTATGAATTAATGATCACTTTGTAACTAAAAATTTAATCAGATTATAGATAGCTACAAATGACTTTGCTTATAGCTATTGTAGTGTTCTACCTACAAAAATATATTTTGTGGCTATGAATTTGTAGCTATAGATATAGATTGTTGTAGTGACTCGATTTAAAAAAAAATCAAATTTATTCTCACTAGGAGTAGTAGTTTGGCAAGTAGTTAAAGCAAGTGGCCAACTAAAAGTCTTCTGTGTTTCTCTAAATATTCTCATCTCTTCCATTAAATCACTTGATTTAAACAAAGTTTGCCGCTCAATCACATCAAGTAT
Source organism: Dioscorea cayenensis subsp. rotundata (assembly GCF_009730915.1). Taxonomy (NCBI): domain Eukaryota; kingdom Viridiplantae; phylum Streptophyta; class Magnoliopsida; order Dioscoreales; family Dioscoreaceae; genus Dioscorea; species Dioscorea cayenensis. The sequence continues at coordinate 27,753,573 of NC_052479.1, read as the reverse complement.
ACCATGTTGAACCTCCAACTTTTGGCACAAATTTTGCTCACTAAATTGAAATGCCGAATTCAACCAATATGCTAAAACATGTACCCCGTGCGCAACGTCCTATTCCATCAATCTTTGATAATGGAAGTATAATGCTTCTTATTTTTGAATAATTCTGTAATTCCCTTGCAATCCCTATACATCCCATCATATATATATATATATATATATATATCCCATTGCCGGCTTCTCATCGGAATTACAAATTCTCAACAAACGTATCAATGGACCCATAATCTTTACAACTATCAAGAAATTCTTCCAAAAATTTTCATCCAAAACAATTTGCTTAACTTCTTTTCCTTTTTGCAATTTGAGGATTTTTTTATAATCAGAACAAATAACCAAAGATTGTAAGTAATATTTGTGGTCATATAAACTCTTCAATGCAATAAAAGTTGTGGCAAAATGAGTAGCTCCAGGACGATTAACTTCTGTCCACTTTGGTTGTTTTCTCAACCAATTCAAAATCCACTTATAATTATAAATAAACACTGTAATCTTTGAAGCAAGAACTGTCAAACTGTCAACAGTTGTCAGTTCAACAATGTCTTTCATAATTAAGTTTATGCAATGAGTAGCGCATGGAGACCAATATATATGAGAATATTTCTCTACAATCTTCCTTCCAGCAGCCTTATAATTAGCTCCATTATCTATCATTAGATACACTACATTTTGAGGGCCAACCATCTCAATGATTTCAAAAAAGAAGATTACATAATGTCTGAGCATCTGTAATAAAACCTGAAGCATCAACTGATTTAATGAATGATATTCCTTCAGGATAATATACCAAGAAATTGATCAATGACCTCTGCCTATTATCTATCCATCCATCGCCCATAATTGTGCATCCTGTTTCAGCCCAAGTCTTTAGAAAATCATCGATAATTAATTTCACTTGTTGTTTATAATCTCTCAACAAATTGACTCTCAATGCATGATATATAGGACCTGTGTACCCATGGTCCATACTTGCTATCTTGCTAATTGCAGTTTGATAGAATGGAGAATTGACAGCATTCAATGGTAGACATGCATCATAAAGCCACATAGCAATCGCCATATCAGTATCATGCCACCTCTCATTACTTTGCATAGAAGCTTTTATAGTTGGTTGGGTAGGATCACCAACTCCATGCTTAAAATAAGACCCAATGCCACAACTAGCTTTCCGTTTCCCTTTAGAGGATATCTCCACACATGTACTACTTTTTCCAACCAAAACATCATCACCTTCGCATTCATGCATAGACTTTCCATAAGATCGGTATCATCATAAACTCCTTTTTTTTTTCTTTGGCTTTTTGAACATTTTCTTGTAATGATCCTTGAATCAAAAAATGAACATCAAAAGGGACTTTTTTTGTATGAATCAATATTGCCTTTTGATCCGGTAAGATGTTGTTTCATTCGGTTGATTCCCTCGCTCTCATTTTGCTTTTGGCAAAAATTACAAATGAAGATCCTTCTCCCTTGAGAATTTTGCCCCTCAGCTACATATCTCCATGCAATATCTTTCTATGGTCGGATATGTACACTAGAAGAAGTTTGCTCAGTAGATTCAACTTCATTTGAAGGTGTTGATTGAGACCCAATAGTTTCCATCTATTTGCAATCCATAACACAAATGGAAAAAGAAGGAAAATACAAATAAAATCTAGTTTTTTGGGTACAATTATCATACAAAATGAAAATGAACTACAAAAATTAGTTAACTTAAGATACTCACAATATCATAACTACAGCCAATTTTGGTACACCATAACTACATGTACTAAAAGCATAAATTTTGGTACAATTATCATACAAAATAAACAAAAAAAATTAGTTATAAGATAATCACAATCTAAACACTCCCCAAACCCCATAACCACAACCACTAAAACAAAAATTTTGGTACAATTATCATAATAAATGAGCTACAAAATTGATCATGACTCATAACCTAATCACAATTTAAACACACCACTAAAAACAAAAAATTTGGTATAATTACCATTAAAAATTAAAAATGAGCTTAATTAAGAGACGATCACAATCTAAACACTCACCCAATCCCCATAATCACTATCACAAGACAACATTTTATTGTATAATAATAATAATAATAATAATAATCATCAGAAATTAACTCAAAATTCACCACCAAACAATCACAAACAAATTAAACTCACAACAATCTAATAACAAAAAAAAAAAAATCATACCTTTCAATCAAGATTTGGACAAAATGATCAAGCCCAAGCACAACCGTTCTCAATCGTGATTCGTGACAAGATCCTCCTCGCTAGCCCTTAAAAAAATTAATGAAAATTTTTTTATATGGACTGAAATGCAGTGAAAATGAAGAAGAAGTTGAAAAACAAAATGGAAAAAGGATTGCTTGAATACCAGAGAGAGAGAGAGAGAGAGAAGGGGCTCTGATGGTGACGTAGATAGAATGGAATCAAGGGAAATCTTTGAATGAACTTGGAGTTGGAGGGAACAAGCATCAGTTTTTCCAGAGCTTTAGTTGGGGGCAATGGTGGAGCTTTTGTGGCTATGGTGTTGGATTTCATTTAGGTTTTGGTTTCTTTTGGATAACAAAGAGGTAAGTGAATTGAAGCCTGTGAATTGTTAATGTTTAAGCAAAACTTTAGAACTGAGGTCAACCCAGTTCTGGTCAAACTGGGCGGTTCACCGCGTTTGATCGGGTTGACTCCTAGTCAACCAGTTCTATAGAATCGGACCACACTGCCGGCCGGTTTCTGGCCGGTTCTATCGGTTTGACCAGCCGGTCAGGTCGAGTTCTAAAAACATTGCTTCAAAGCAAGGCACATGGGGGAAGATTGAAATGGATACTTAACATAGGCCCAAAGGCAAAGACTATAGCATTCTATGGTGACTGTGGTCAAAAATCCATAATAGGGTCGTACTACCATAATAGAGTCCTGAATTTATTATCTTCATACATAAAAATAATAAATCACCTAGTAGAAAAGATTTAAATTAAAATCGATACAAGCCTTGCTATTTTGGTAGACCATGAAATCTATAAGCTAAGTTAATAAGATAGGGTCCCATAGAATGACTTGTTATTGTGAATTTGGGTGTCTTGCCTTCTTACCTTTGTTATGACATTTATAAAAACTAATTTTTAAATAAATATGAGTTTTAGAAATAAATTTTTTAATAAATTATTTTCATGTTGGGTAATGTTATGTAAAAAAAACATATTTATATGATTTTTATTTTTAATTTTGTTAATTTAAAAGGATTCAATTACTTAATATTACAATTTTTTTTGACAAAGTCGACAAGTGACAAAGCAAAAGACAATTGGGTACGAGAGTGCACCAGTTACGGTAGCTTGACTGACCTCTTAGGGATTACCCCCCCGCTATGCAACCTTGAAGGGAAGAATGAGAGGTAATCCTCACATAGAACTCCCACATAGAACCTTGAACATGAATTGTAATCTAGGAAGTTCGAACTCAAGACCTCTCAATCATAACCATGGGTAGTTACCATTGGGCTAGCCCACGGTTCCTCCTTAATATTACATTGAAAAAATCCTTTTGTTTTAAATTTAAATATGTACTTGTATATAGATATATATTTATATATACCACGTGCTTCTTGAAAAAGACCTTTTGAAAAACTTAGGCTTGTTATTATTACTTTCTACTTAGCCTGCACAAAACACGTAAACTTGAACCTAGGTTTAAACCTCGTGCTTTTAGAAATCTAATCTTGAACACCATGGTCTCCACCATGATACTTTAGAGCTAGTGGTATTATTCACGGGACTATTTATGGTATTTTATACGAATTTTATCATAATCCTAATTCAATCCATAGTGTTTTCAGGAATTTGGTCTTGAACATCATGACATCCACCTTTGTATTATAGACTCGAGCACAGTTTATAGCATTGTCACAATTTTATACATGACCCTTACCATGGGCTTGGTTCAGCCTTCAATACTCTTAAGAATTTGGTCTTGAACATCTCGACCTCTATCGCAAGTACTGAAGACCTTGTGGTGGGATATGTACGTCAGCAATCCCCCACTTGAAGACAAGTCTTCGATTAAGTATTGTCCCCCAAACATTCGAGTCACATCTCCACTTGGAAAACCTAGCTCCTACAATGAGAAATCTTATATGCAAGCACAACATTTGTCAACAGATCTATAAGTTGTCTTTTGTGTGGATCTTCTCAACATGCAAATATACATACTCCAAAGCAAGCCGAATGAAGTGAAATCATACATTAATGTGCTTTGTTCTAGACTGAAAAGCTACATTCTTAGAAAAATGTATGCACTTTGGCTATCACAATGCACCACATATACTTCTATTATACCACATTAAATTGACAAGTATGTGCTTCAACTAAATCATCTCTTTTTGCTCCTTCTGTTAGAGCAATGTATTCCGAATCTGTAGTAGATAAAATAACAATGTCTTGAAGTTTAGATGTCTAATTCACCATGCTATGACCAAATGTGAATACATATCTTGTAATGGACTTCCTTGTCTCTCTACAACTAACTTGATCAGAATCAACATAACCATTAACCACCAATGAAAAACTTCTAAAATTAATACAAATATATATTTTGTATACCCTTAAAATAACATAGAATCCATTTGATGGTTTGCTAATGTTCCCAATTGGTACTAGACATATACTTTAAGACAACCTCCACTACATAAGCAATATCCGCCATTATACATACCATAGCATACATCATTAACCACAGAGATTTAGAGAACAATCTCAGAGCTATCATTCTTTGGAAAACTTTTCTTGAATAGATTAAAATATGTCGCTAGGATATAGAAATCGACTTCCAATTAACCATTCCAAACCTTTCAAGGACTTTTCTAATGCATTCTAATTAGCTCAACTAAGGGTTTCCATCGTCTCCATCCCGATGAATGTGTATGCCCAAAATCTTTTTTCATATACCAAGATTTTTAATAGAAAACGTCCTTGACATATGGAGTATTAAGGACTCAATCTCAATCTGATCGTTCCTAGCCATTAACATATCATCCTCAAAAAGTACTAAGCAATTAAACATGTGTAAAGGAGTCTTTGAAATAAACACAATGATCAAAATCATATCTAACATAGCCTTCATCTTGCATAAAAGTGTTAAACTTCTTGTACTATTATCAAGACTATTTCAAACCATGCAATCCCTTCTTCCACTTGCACACTAAAGTGGCGTTTGGTTGGATGTAATTTTAAATACAGTAGATTTTCAGTTACAATGCAACTGAAAAAACTTGGTTTTCAAAATACAGTGTAGTCAATTCTTGTGTTTGATTGTATGTAACCGGAATTACTGTATTATAAGATTTTATATTTGTTTGGAAGGATTTGTAAATCTGGAATTAGAAAACACATGTTTAGTTAGATATATTTTGAGGGTATGGTTACTCATGCTAAAATTAGTCCCATACTTTATTATATATCAATTTATTATGATATATTAATTATTAAATATTTATTGATTATTAACTTTAGTATTTAATTTATTTTTATTATTTATTATTTATATTTAATAATTAGTAATAATAAATTAAATTAATTATTAATTTAATTAATAATTAAATGATCAACCAATTTTACGAGAATTAATTCATTGTCAATTTAAACTAGTCAATACTAGTGCAAAGGATAAGATTTCATTAATGGTTATTTAGCAAACAACAATCTAACTTACCCATATCTATTTATAAAGCAAACAAGTTTGAGCTTCAATTATATGGATCACTCACGGAACTAACATGTCGATATAAGTTAGTGAACATATTTTTAAATTGCTTGATTATTTGTGTACTATGAACTTGTGGAAATTTTAATATTAATAAAAAATTAAATAATCTTATGCAAGTCCAACCTTTTTTTATAGTATATAAATTTAAATAAATCAATTGGTCAAGCACATAGAAAGTAAAATACCACGGTAATTTTCTGAGAGCTAATAATAATAATAATAATAATAATAATAATAATAATAATAATAATAATAATAATAATAATAGTTAATAATGAAATGATAAACTCATTTGAGTATACATATTATCTTATTTATTTTATCTATTTGATTTTTTTGAAAAATAAAGATAGTTTTGATTTTTAAAAATTATTATTTATAAATTAACATACAAATGTTTCATTTATTTCTTTAATGAGGATGACAAACCTAGTTTACATGTCATGCATGCAAATAAAATCTCGACAAAGGCATCTTCCTTTATAATACCTAATTACAAGCAAAACAACATTAGATTTGATCTTGATCATCATTCTAATCTCAATGTTTCATACTGAATGACACAAAAATGTCTCTGTGGGATCGAAAATACGCAAATGGCATCATGTCTATGAAGAAGACACCAGACCATACATCAAAGCACAAATATCATATTTGTTTTGTGGATTCTTCCATTCCTAATAGAGGCAAGCCTCTATTATTAATTACCCCAAATAGTATCTTGGGAACCTCCGATTAAAGGCAAAAATACAAGTAAAAGGCAAGAAAATTTACGAATTATAAATTTTGTTATTTTATTATATATATTCAATAAATCATTTATATGTCAATATATGACTTTCTTTTTATATATATATCATATATTGTTGTTGTTGCTTTTGTGCCTTGCCACCATGTTGCCTGCTCGATTGCCATCTTTGAGATATATATCTCGTTATCGCCTTGAGATTTGCAGCTGTCTATCACCTTAATATATATATATATATACATCTCATTTCCATCTTTCACATATTTTTTTTTTTAAATTTGCCATTTCCTTGAATTGAACATTCTTGTTATTGCTTCGGATCAAGTAATTTTGTTGTTGTTCTGGAATGAGTGTCGGATGTTGGCATGAGGCTACACTGTAATACCGAAAGAGGATTACAGACATGTCATCGAGTATTTGATATATTTGTCCGAACCTTTTTCTTCATTCTCTGCACATCTCGTAGTCCTCTTCATGGTTCGTATCATTGTAGTCACCATCTTTTTCCTTATTTAATCGAGCATCACCGAGCATTCTTTTTCATTAACCATTTTCAAGCGATCATTGGGATCCTTACCCAAGTTTGGAAACATTGTTGATGATTTATATATATATTATATATATATATATTTATTTAAACGTTGACTCAAGGATACATGCATACTTTTTTTTTAAAGAATCATCACCAACTTCATGTATTTTTTTTATGGGCCCATCCTGCAGTCATGATTCCTTGTATACCATTCCATTGTTTTCTTGAGTCCATCCTCCCATTGGGTTCTCGGTGTCCAACCCAAATTCTCAACTTCCGATCATCCAAAAATAAATAAATAACTCTGGTCATTGAAAAGTTTGCTCTCCATAAATTTAATAGCAGCCTCAGGATCCAGAGAGAAGAGTTTGCAAACATCTCTCGCAACATCAAGCACACTCCTCTCCTTCTTTGTCCCAATATTATAATCATGACCAACTTCTCCTTTTTGAAGGATGACCTCAAAAGCCTCCAGCAACGTCCTCACAGTAGAGGTAACTCTTGGCATTGGATCCATCACCATGAATTGGAAGAATCTGGCCTATCATTGTCAAGAGGATGAACTTAAACATTATTCGCTCGAGTGGTAATGAGCAGTGGGCCATAAGATCTCCCATAAGCCATGACAAAGCATCTCAGCACCAACTTTTGTGGCAGAGTATGGATTAGTAGGTAGTAGCTGTGAAACCTCATGGTTGCCAACCACAGCATCTTCATCACCATACCTCGTTGCCGCTCTGAGATTTGTATCCCATTAGCACTTTGAAATTTATATGTTTTCTAAAAATTGCCGCCTAAATATGAACATCCTTGTCATGGCTCGATGAATATATATATATATATATATATATAGGGAAAATTGGTTGATAAACCCCTAAAAATTCTATAATCGTGACATTTACCCTCAAAACATTATAATTGCATATATACTCGATATAGAGATAATTACGTGATATGCCCTCACGTCATAGATTCCTAATCCGAAGTTAATTAACTTTTATTAATTATAATTATCTTTTGCATTAAGATACACAAAATGTCTAAAATAACCTTATACAACTTTACCAATAATATCTCATTTCTCATCTCTCTCTCTCTCTCTCCCCCATTCAGCCCGTCTCTTTCTCTTGGAAATTCGCAGGACGTCTCTCTCCCATTCAGCCCTCCTCTTTCTCTTGGAAATTCACAGGAAGTTGAGGGCTCTTTTGATGTGTTTTGTGTGCAAGGTATGGAAAGTTTAAGCCTTTAGATCACTGGATCTGGTATTTCCTTTTCTTTTCCTTTTTTCTTTTGTGTGTCTGTGTGTTGTGTGTGTTTTAAATTTTTGGTGATTTGATTTCTAATGTGCAGGATGCTCTAAGAATCTTACTTTGAATTTAAGTGCCTAACAAATCATTTGACTTTCGTAACTGATGAAGGTGTGTGATCTCATGAAGCAAAGAGCTAGTGAGGTAGGTAAATTTTATTTTTTAAAATTGCATGGTCTCTTAGAGTTGTATGTAGTCCAATCATCATGCCATTCAATTCTATCTACTATGGCATTTCATCTATATCTTTCTTTATGGATTTCCATGATGTCAGTATTCTTGCAAGACTATACTATCTAAAATGATAATATTCATTTTTAATATTTTTAAATGTGTTAAATTCAAGCCTATACTTCGCTAAACTCATTGTGTTAATATTTTTAAAATGTTGTAGAAGTGTCCATTTCATCTTTTTGACGAGTTCACGTGGCCATCTTTATATGTTAATATTTATATGTAGTTTATAAATCCATATTCTTACATATTGAATTCAGATTATGCATAAAATTTGATTCTTTATACCAATCAATTCACAGCTAAATTCATAAAATTACTGCACATATTCATAGAATTTTTCTGGTAATTTTCATGTTTTCTTTGTTCTTGGTATTTTCTGGTAAATTACTACACATCTTTGTTTCTTGAATTATTGGTCCTTATTGGATGCAGTACCTTGGATGAGGTTTCTTTTACATGCTAAGATGATACCTTTGAAGAATTAAAGGGCTAGTTCCTGGTTCCTCCTCAGTTTACAACAATGTGGTATCAAAATAAAATTTTTGCTTTTTTTTGGTGAAATGTTTTCCTACTTTGTTTTAGGTTGTATGTTCTTTAACCAATTCCAACAATTTCCATTTCATGCAGTGATAGTGTCAACAGTGTGTACAAGTTGACATTCAAGTATGGTGGATACTTCAAGGAAATTAAAGGCACTACAAGATTGAAGTATCATTTGGGAAAACAAAAATCAATTACTATAGATGCCGATTTATACAACAAAATGAATATGGAAGAAGATCTATCTCAATTCTACAGTTGGGGGTTGAATCAAATACCAATATTTTGGAGTGTGTCAAGACAAAACAGTCAGAAGTCATTTGTTGAAATCAAAAGAGAAGAAGATCTCACCAACATGTTTAATGATTATAAGGACTTAAAGAAGTGTGAGATTTATGTAACATTGGTTGATGCAACACCATGTTCTGTACAGGAGGGTGGGCAAAGGGCCAGTAATTTAGAAGTAATGGATAGGAGAGAAACTCAAAGTTGTGCTTCTAATGACAGACCTATTCCAGCTCAAGCAAGCAGTGATGCAAATCATGAAAACATCAATATAGTGCATGAAGAAGATTGTGGTCAAGATGATGACTTGGTTGAGCAGATTGACAGTGAAACTAGCTATCATTCATTGTATAGCAGTGAATCAGGTGATGAATTAGGTGATGAATCAGGTGCTAAGGAAGACCAAATTCAGATTGATGGTGAAAACCCAAGTATAAAGATCGGCTCCTTGTTTGTTGATTGTTATCAATTCCGAAGGGCACTTGAACAATACTCCATCCTTAGGGAGTTTTCCATTAAGTACATCAAAAGTGATCGATCAAGAGTGACGGCAAGGTGTGCAGATTATAAATGCTCTTGGAGGGTCCATGCATCGATTGTTCGAGAGCAAGGTGTATTCCAAGTAAGAACAATTATTATTTACTTATTGTTACTTAATTTTGCAATACACATTAACTAGCAATTAATATGCATTAATACCTTGTAGGTAAAGACAATGCAAGATGAACACTCTTGTTGCTCAATAAACAAATGTGGGAATCAAATGGCTACCCAACATTGGATTGCAAGTAAGGTTTGTGATTGGCTTCGACAGGAAGGTGATTTATCTGCCAAGGAGTTAAGAAGAAGGCTTAATGAAAAGTATAATGTGGATCTACCATATCATCGGGTTTGGAGAGGGAAAGAAGAAGCAGTGTCTACCATACATGGTAATTGGGAGGATTCTTATCTGAAGATCACAGATTTCAAGGATGAGTTGATGAGAAGGAATCATGGCAGTATAGTAAAAATTGACAAAGAATCAAAGGAGGGAAAATCACATTTCAAGAGGATGTTCATATGTCTAGGACCGTGCAGTACAGGGTTTCTTTTGGGATGTAGACCTTTCTTGGGACTTGATGGATGCCATCTCAAAGGTAAATACAAAGGAGTAATGGCAGCAGCTAGTGCTATTGATGGATGTAATCGACTTTTTCCAGTTGCTTATGGCATATTAGAGTCAGAAAACATTGAGTCTTGGACATGGTTCTTGAATGGCTTATATGAGGCAATAGGTTTGCCTAATGGTTTGGTACTTGCATCTGATAGGCAGAAGGGTCTTGAGGAAGCCATTTGCAGGGTTTATCCATCTGTGGAGCATAGAACATGTGTGAGGCACATGTACAAAAATTTCAAGAAGAAATTTCGTGGGGAAAGTCTACAAAGAAGCGTTTGGGTTGCTGCAAGATCATACACAGTTAGAGGTTACAATACAGCTATTGAAGACATCAAATCAATTAATATCAGAGCTTATAATTGGATAGAAGACTTGGGGAAGAAACCAGAGATATGGAGTAGATCACAGTTTAGTACTGTTTGCAAATGTGATTACATCACAAATAACATATCTGAGTCATTCAATGCATGGGTTGCAGAAGCCAGGGAAAGGCCTGTTTTGGATCTTTTAGACACAATCAGACAGAAGATAATGGTGACCATGGATAAAAGAAGAAGAATGGCAACAAAATGGAAGGATGATATTGTGCCATCTGTGAAGAAATATGTAAGGAACCTATCTAGAGGATTGGCAGCATATGAGGTACAACGTTGTAGTGATTCAAAGGCTGAGGTATCTTATAAAGGACAGAGGTGTGAGGTTCTGTTGGCTGATGGAATATGCAGTTGTAGAAAGTGGCAAGTCTCTGGAATACCTTGTGTACATGCTATGGCATTCATCTTCAGTATCAGAGGTGCAAAATGGGAAGAATATGTTGATTTATATTTTTCGGTGGAGAAAACTAGGGTTGCCTACAACTTGGAGATTGCTCCTATGCCTGACATTAACCAATGGACTTGTAATGGTCAATTGGATGGTTTACTTCCTCCATTGTCAAGGAGACCAGCTGGAAGACCGAAGAAAAATAGGATAAGGGCTGCAGATGAGATAAAATCAGGCAGACATAAATGTGCTAGGTGTGGTGGATTTGGTCATCAAGCAAGAACTTGTAAAGAGCCGAACATTCAACAAATCCATCAACAAGTAGTTCCCAAGGAAGGTATTGAAAATTATATAAATGTTCTACTTTATTGATTTAAATTGTTTTTAATTTTGTTTGAAGTTTTGTAATCTATGTTAAAGTTGCCCTCTTGTTAATCAATTAGTTGTTTGTTGAGTTACTAATCAAGTTTAATTTAAAATTGTAGGGGAAGAGGCAAGCCTAGAAAAACTCCATGAGATAAAGAGATCCATGTTAAGGCAAACTTCTTTGCTTCTACTTCAGTCTCTTATGCTCGCTAATTGCATGGTTATAAATGATACTTATATAATCTATTTTTGTTAATGTTGCAGGTTTGGCTACAAATATTGGAGCTTTATGATTGTAATAGACTCCATTTTGATATTTGGTTGCAAACATGTTCATGATCACATGTTAAACTTTTAATGGTTAGTAAACATTTTGTGAACATGTTGATGTGTTTGTATGGTTATAAATGATACTCATATAATCTATTTTTGTTAATGTTGCAGGTTTGGCTACAAATATTGGAGCTTTATGATTGTAATAGACTCCATTATGATATTTTGTTGTAAACATGTTCATGTCAATATGTTTTAGCAAACATTTCGTGAACATGTTGATGTGTTTGTATGGTTTGGTTATAAATGATGTTTATATAATCTATTTTTGTTGATGTTGTCAGTTTGGCTACAAATATTAGAGCTTTATGATTGTAATAGACTCCATTTTGATATTTGGTTGCAAACATGTTCATGTGAACATGTAAAGGTTAGCAAACATTTTATGAACATAGTGATGTGTTTGTATGATTAGCTTTTATGATTGTAATAGACTCCATTTTTGATAATTTTTTTAACTATTTTAAATTTTTAGATTTTTAAAGGGGTTATTCATAAAAATGGTCATTTTACAATAAATCAAGGGTATATACATGTAGATCAATATATTTAATGGTGTATTTCTCATTTAGGTTATTATCAAAATTAAAATTTTGGGGTATATTTGGAAGTATAAATAGGATGATATAATTGCACATAAAAAATAAAATTTTTAACTATTTTAAATTTCAGATTTTTAAAGGGGGTATTCATAAATGGTCATTTTACAATAAATCAAGGGTATATATGACAAAGGGTATAATGGTCATTTTATATATTTGCTGGTTGTTAACTAATGGTTTTTCAACTAATTTGAATCCCAGGGGTATATACACAATTCAATTGGTTATTCAGGGGTATATATGCAATTATCTTTTATTCAAGGGAAAATATATAATTTCAAAATTATTCAAGGGTACACCTGCAAAAAGCCCTATAAAAATCTGGATTTAGGGTTGACATAGTGACCCGATTAGTCGAGCCAATAAACCAGTGACCTAGAAGAGTTCTTGGTTTGGGTTTACAGTTTTGTAAAAAATAAAAATAAAAATAAAAAAAAAATTTACTTAATGTTTTAATGGGGTGGAAGTGATCAAATTGATTGACAGCCTATTTTTGTTGAAGGTCTTGTTTATATGGTTGGGTTGTGGTCATGAGTTCGAGCTACTTTGAGCCCATCGTTTGGTTTTTAGCTTTTATATAACTATTTGTTTTTTTTTATTGCAAAAGAATTTAAAAACTTAAAACATTATCATCTTTGAACCCATCCATGGGTTTAGTTTCTCATGTTTATATTTTAATTTATGGCGATCGAACATTTTTATGTTTTTTTTTCTCAATTTTATGTTTTTTTAGTTATAAATTTCTTCTGTGTGACTTTTATATTTATATTTTAATTTGTGAAAATTTGAATGTGTTTATTTTTTTATATATATATATATATAAATATATGTCATTTTGGTCTATTTTTGAATTTAGTTTGTTTGATAAATTATTAATTGTGTTACTCTTTTTCGTTGCAACACCTATTGATTGTTTGTAGATCCAAATGCAGGAGTTACATATAATTAATGGACTAATCTGGTTGATTGCCGTAGTGACGAAGATAAGAGCCTCCTTTATGATAACGAATTCACTTAGTCATGAATAACAACAACCTTAATTAACCACTTCAGTTAAGTACTTGGGATAAATATATAGAGAATTAATCCTTGTTTTATATATGTTGTCAATGTTTATTAATTATCTTCAATTTATTAATGATCATTGAAATCAAGACCAGTAACTATGTAGCAGACAGTATCTAAAAAAGGGTGATGAAAATTTCAAACTTTTGGATGGAGGTGCATATATATATATATATATATATATATATATAATCTACAAAAAAGTGATGAATTTTTCAAACTATTTGATGGAGGTGCATATATACATATATATATATATATATATATATATTGCTGAATTGAAGTTGATGATGATGTGTATTAATTAGTTAATGAGTCATAATTATGAGAGTGAAAAAAAAAAAAGGAAAAGTCTTGTTATTGCCTATATAAATATGTTTTAAAAATATGTATGAGTGGACCAATGACCAAATAGTCTATTGGTAGTTGGGTCCCTATTAGAACCCTCCACAAGAGGTGAGAGTTTGAATTATGGGTGATGGCATATTTCTAGAAGTGTGAGTAATGGTTGTGTGTCGGTGAAAAAACAATTCTGATCCGATCACACTTAGAGGAGAATGAAAGCAATACACTCACATACAAGTAAACAAGCAAGAAGATAACACACTCAGTTTTACATGGAAAACCCTATAAAACAAGGGAAAAACCATGGGCACCGGCAAGCAAAATTCCACTAGAAACAAAGAGAACAATTACACAATCAATCTCAAGTTGATGCCCTAACTTGAGATCACAATTACAAGAAGATTAAACAAAACAAACTGAGCAAACATGCTCAATGAACACTCTAGCAATTAAGGAGCTTACCAAATATTCTTGAAGATGGGATCAATGAATCATCATTGCAGAGAGTCAATCTTCTTCTTCTTCTTCTTCTTCTTCTTCTTCTTCTTCTTCAGCTCACAACCTCCCTTCCTTTTTTTTTTCACACACATAGTGAACAAGGGAAGTGGGTGTTAAAGAGCCCTCTAGTGAAAACCCAAAAATACCCCCACTGACGTGGACAAGTCAACAAATGCATCTAACCATGGGTTGGACATAGTAACATGCTTGCTACCTAACAATCTCCCCCTCCAACCCAAGAGAATAAGATCTACCAAACAACCTGCTCACAGATTGCATACCATGTGTGCATTCTGGCTTGCACTTCTCCAACTGGGCCATCATTTTCAATTAAGTTGGACATTGTCTTGAACTTTCATTTTCTTAACAGTAATCTCTCCCTCTAAAACAAATGGGAGAGATCTACCAACATGAATCCTTACTTGGAGTCGATGCCAATTACCTTTGAGCACATCTTCAACTTTGTTTAAGGGATCCCTTTGGTCAACATGTCTGAAAGATTGTCTTCAGTATGGATCTTCTTAATTTTGAACATTTGCTCTTCAAGTGCATCTTGGATCCAGTGGTAACGAACATTGATGTGCTTGGTTATGTAGTGATATATAGCATTCTTACTCAGATCAATGACTACATACCCCTCTTGCATTCTTCCTAATTCTTGGAGAAAACTCTTCATCCACACCATCTCTTTTCCTACCTCTATTGCAGCAATATATTTGGCTTCTATTGTGGATTAAGCTACACATTTAATTTTTGCAGCTTTGATTTCCACGGCACAGCTTCCCTTGCGAAAGTGAAAACATAACTTGACAGGGATCTTCTGCCATCCGCATCACCAGCCATGTCAGCATCAGTAAAACCCTCCAAATTGGTTTTGAGCTTCCAAAGCTCAAACACATCTTTGATGTACCTCTCAAATACCTCAGTATGCATTTAACAGCTTCTTAATGTTCTTATCCTGGATTTGAGAAAAACCTCGTCACAACACCAACTGCGTGAGCGATATCGGGCCTTATGCATATCATTAGATACATTAAACTGCCTACTACTGAAGAATAAGGAATGAAACTCATCTTCTCCTTATCTTCTTCTGTGGCTAGAAACATGCATTTAGTCTACTTGAAATGAGAATCAAAAGGAGAACTTACAGTCTTGCAATTCTTTATGTTGAACCTTTCAAGCACTCGTTCAACATATTTCTCCTGTAACAACCATATCTTCTTAGACTTCTTGTCACGCAGAATTCTCATTCCAAGGATTTGGTTTTCTTCACCAATATCCTTCATGTCAAAGGATCTAGATAAGTCTACCTTTAGCTTACATATCAATGCATTGTCCTTTCCAACTATAAGCATATCATCAACATAAAGTAATAGGATGATGAAGTTGTCTTCGCCAAACTTCTTCACATATATACAATGATTTGTAGTTGTTCTTGTGTATCACTCTTCATAAACGAGTCCAACTTCAAATACCACTGCCGAGGAGCTTGCTTTAGCCCATACAAACTCTTCTTCAATTTGTTGTCCTTTTTCACAAAACCTTCCGGTTGTGCCATGTACACTTCTTCTTGAAGGTCGCCATAAAGAAAAGCCGTTTTTAACATCCATTTGTTCTATGTGTAGTCCTAGGCTTGCTGCAAGTCCAAGAAAAACTCTTATGGATGATAACTTTACAGCGGGGGAGAACACTTCATCAAAATCTACCCCTATACCTGACCCAAACCTTTCACCACTAGCCGAGCTTTGTACTTAACTTGATTTTGGTTGTCATTCTTCAACTTGAACACCCACTTGTTTTTTAGAGCTTTCTTTCCTTTTGGGAGCTCTATAAGCTCATAGGTGTCATTTTATTGTAGGGAAACCATCTCATCTTGCATGGCTTTCATCCCCTTACCTTTATCTTCAAGATTACTCACCTCTTGAAGTGTCTCAGGCTCCCCCATATCAGTAAGAAGGATATAATCTGAGGATGGATATTTTTGAGATGGCTTGTGTTCTCTAGATGTCCACCTAACTTTTATGTTTGAGCTTTCATTTTGCTCAAAGTTTCTTCCCAAAGGTGCTTCTTGCATTCCTCTGAAATTTTCAAATCTACAAGTTTGAGGTCGGCTTGAAACATCTTAACTCTGCATGATCAATTCTACATGCATATCCAAGTCAAACTGTACATTATACTCAGTCTTGATAGTTTGTTCTAACTGCTCAGTTGGTTCGGCCTAAATGGTTTGTTTTCCCTGAACAAATGGTTCTGCCTAAGTGATTGGCTTGACATGCACATCACTTATTCCATTTTGATCTTCATAAAAGACTACATCTCTGCTTCTCACAATTGTCTTTTTTTTTAGAATTCCATAGCTTGTATCCCAACTCTTCATCTCCATTGCCCAAAAACACACATGGGATTGCTTTGTCATCTAACTTGGACCTTTGCTCTTTGGGGACATGAATGAATGCTCTACACCCAAAAACCTTCAAGTGTGCATAGGAGGGATTTCTCCTTGTCCACACCCTTTCTGGAATATCACTTTCCAAAGGAGTTGTTGGTGACCTATTGATCAAGTAAGCAGCTGTCAACACAGCTTCTCCCCAGAAAACCTTCGGCAGTCTAGCCATCTTCAATAAACTCCTCACCTTCTCTACAATGGTATGATTCATTCTCTCGGCTACTCCATTGTGTTGAGGTGTTCCCGGTATTGTCTTGACATGACGAATTCCATGAGCTCTACAATACCCTTCAAAATTCTTGGAAACATATTCACCACCATTATCAGTGTGAATGCACTTCAACAGCTTGCTTGTCTCTCTTTTGACTTTAGCATGAAACTCTTGGAACACTTGAAATACTTGAGCCTTGGATTTCAGCAAATATACCCAAAGCTTCCTTGATGCATTGTCAATGAAGGTAACAAAGCACATGGTACTACCGAAAGTCTTCACTTCAAATGGGCCACACACATCAGAATAGACAACTGAGAGCACCTCAGTTTTCTTATTGAAAGAACTTTGAAAAGATACTTTGTGATGTTTAGCAATTACACAAAAATCACATAGGTCTAAAGACATACTAGTGTTGCAGGGGATTAGCTCCTTCTTGGTGAGAATTTGGAGACCACTTTCACTCATATGAGCCAACTTCTTGTGCCATAGGTTTGGAGAAGATTTGTTTCGCATTACAAACAAGCCACCCTTGTTCATCTTCAGTTGAGTTTTATACAATGTGCAACAAACTCCTCTTCCAACAACCAGTGAACCCTTGGAGAGCTTCCAACATCCCTTTCCGAAATAGCTTTCATAACCTTATCTATCTAAGGCCAAAGTAGACATCAAATTCAACCTGAGATCCGAGACATGCCTCAAATCCTTCAAGGTAATGGAACAACCCATATCAGTGACAAGACATATATTACCACTTCCTACAATCTTTGAGTAGCTATTGTTGCCCATCTTATAAGAAGATAACACTTCATCACAACTCAAAGTGATACAGACAATTAGTAAAATGGGTAAACCAAAGGAACACAATGAAGCAATAGCATAGCATATGAGCCATCTCAAATATGAGAAGCAAAATGACAACTAAGGTAGTTTCTAAAAATAAAAGGGATATGACTCACATCATTTGACTTGGCACTAGACTTGCTTTAGGACAGAAACATCTCCTACTCAATGAATCAAATAATCCACAAGATTCTCCTTTACATTCAGAAAATTTGCACAACCAAGTAATTGATACTCAAGCTACACAATCATGGGCGATGCAGATGACTGATGGCAAAAGTGATTACTCTAAAAAGGCCAAAATCAAAGTAATCGTCAGTAACAAAAGGTGCATTTAAGCTGGAGGATATGGCATATAGATCAAAGCTATACAAGGCATGGAAACAAGATTATGAGTCAAGATGTTTTATTGAGGGCAAATCCGAAAGTGAGGCTAGAATATAGAATCAGCAAGTGATTAGAACCCATTTCTAATGTCATTGACTCGATCTGGGTTCCAATTCTAAACAACACATCAGGTTTAACACTTCTATCTAATACACTAAGACCACTAAATCAAAATTGACCGAATCTCTTTGATACCACTTTATTTGTCACGCCCCAAACCTGGTACGCTGACAAACGGCCGCAGACCCACAGGGCGGGGCCTAGTGAACCTGCAAGGCCTCAAAACCTAAACACAGACTAGGAGTAGAAAATAAACTAACAAAATACGAAATAAGAGTAAACTTAAGGTTTACAACCAAACTCGAATACAAGGCAATGAAATACAACATGACCTACAAGGAGGTTCTTAAACAACGATACAACTGATACAATGACATAAGCCATAAGACATAACTCCAAAGAAGACATCTACTGGAAGTCTTCTAAGATCTCTAGGTCTACTGCTCCTGATCTGAAAAGGATTTTAAAATAAATCCATGAGCTCACTAGCCCAGTAAATAATCCAGAAATTGTCTTAAAACAACAGGGTTTATAAATCTCGAATTCAGATATTAAGAATAATTCAAAGTTTAAACATGGTTTAAACAAATACAAAATAAATAATTCAACAGAGGTATAGTTCTCAAGTAATACCACTATTTAAGAATACTAGATTCAAAGTTGTAAATCAAAAATATAGAAAATTTTCTAAATATGAGCATAAGTCTCCAAACCATAGTTAGACTAAATCAGAAATTACAAAAGTGACTTTTCAAGTATACCGGATTTTCAGAATAGCACAAGTCTCCGAAATCACAATTTAACAAAATACAGAGTATAATATTCTAATAAAAGAATATTCCTAAGTAAGTCGTTCACCAAAATTTTGAAAACAAGGAATGCGAATATGAAATTTGTACAAAAGTCAACAGCACCAAATAGTATTCTCAAAATCAAAGGATAAATCATAGATAACAAAATCGAGAGTATGTCTCCAAATTAACTGTAAGTGCCAAAGGTCATTTGTTTATCCTCGGTGACAGACCCGATCCCAAAATAACAGAAATCATTTATTTACCCTCGGTGACCCGAGACTGAATACCAGGTGGCCGTTGATTATTTCACCAAACGGACATGGTGCGAAACTACAGTCTTATTTTCCCAAAATTACTTGTCGACAAGGTCAGGGTTTAAACCCCCACTGACAGGGTTGCATATCGCTCATTTGGAGACCAAAACATCAGATACAAAAATATTTACAGAGTACAAGTTCAGAAATTTCTAAAATTCCTCAAGTTCATATATATTCAAAAATACTAATAAATTTCAAAATCTCACTTTAAAGAAAATAAATTGATAACAATAAATGAAATATAAAAATTTAAGTACATAAAGTATTTAAAATTATTCCAAACACCAGCTCCTTCAAAACTAAATTAAATGATTAAATAAATAAATAAACAATGGAATTAACTAAGTCAATCCAAATGATAGCAGAATCATTAACCCATGCCTACAAACAAACGAATTTTATAAATGTTGAAGTAATCATTTGACTGTAATCGCACACTTAGTATAAATAATAAATTAGTAACCAAGTTAAAATGAATAGCAATCCTTTAATTAGCATTACACCAATGTAGATTTACCAAGTCAACAACTAAACAAAAATAATTAATTAAAGAAAATGCCTCAAAATACATATTCCAATTAAATAATATCAATATCAACAAAAATAATAGATATTCAAAATAAAATAACAAAATACTAGATAATTATTTTACCGAATAAAATAATTTCTCAAATACTGAAAATACGGAGTTATCGGTGGATTACTTATCTGGTATTGGCCTAAGTGCAAAATGAGATCCAAGACCACTCCCTAAAACGATCCTAAAACCCAATGATTTACCAAAGTTAAAAAAAAATCACTCTAATCACAAGTTTAAACACCAACCAAGTATTACTTTTACATTCTCTAGAGAGAGAAACCAAAATAAATAAATAAATAACTAAATAAACTGAATGAAATAAGTGTCTTGCATGTATTCCAGCAGGAACTCACACAAGAAATTAAATACATCTCAAAGGTTTAACCAATTAACATGATTAAAATTAAAGTGATCCAATGCTTAACCTCCAATCATTTGACATTTGCCTTGAACTAATATTTATATAAAAAAATATGCAAACCATTAACACAAGAACATTTCTGCAGATTCACAACCAAGTTATAGTCTTTAGACATATTAACACAATAATGCTATCAACTTTACAAAACCACTCCACCAACAACAAAAGTTGTAGAACCAAACTAAGAGAGAAAAAAAAACATATCTATTTATACAACCAATACATATATAAAATACATGTATATATATATATATACATGGAAACATACACAATATGCATGGCTTTTAGCATGCTGGTTCAACCCTCAAATAAGGTCCAAGAATCTCCACCATGCTTGGGTGAGCAAGAAACAAGCAACTTAACACTCATTAAACTAATGCCAAGGCCAAACCTTTCTCAAAACATGGATGGTTAAGCACAAGCCCTTGAGCTAACACTAAGCTCCAAGGATTTCAACAACAGTTATGAGCTATGAACTAAGAGAACAACAAGCATGAATAACTCCGAATTTAGCCATCAACATGCCAAGGTTTCTAAATAAAAAAAGTGCTAACATGCTATTCAACAAAACATGGCAAGCTAATCAAAGGATAGAGAAAATGTCATGGTTTTAATTACCAAAAACAACACCACTAAAAGAATTTAACCAAGAATGGCTAGGGGCTTACTATGATGGCCAGAAAAGAGAGTGTTGAAAAGATAGCCCAGCTGAAAACCAAGCTTCAAAAACCTTCCAACTAGCAACCTCCCTTACAAGACAAAGGAATGAAGAAGAAGCACAAGAGAAGAGGGAAAACAATAAAATTAAAAGGCTGAAATATCAAAGGCATAGATGTGATGGGAACCCATGAATTCCTCTGGGAATTCCTCATCACCACTAGATTTGAGAGTAACCTGACAAAAGGGAAGAGAATAAAGGGGAAAAACAATGCTTTGATTATTCTAATCAAGCTTTGGGTGGGGTCCACATTCAATGCAATGTTTTTATGTTACATTGGTGGCAATGGCATTTAGTGATTAATGCCTTTTATCTATTATTATTATATATAGTATAATAAGTGCCACCTGCATTTGCATGGTTTGTAAGTCTTGTTGGAATACAAATTAATGTATTCAGTATGAGATAATGTATATTTTACCTTAGTGGTGGGTTGTGTTTTATTTTCATTTATTTATTTTTATTTTTTATTTTTTGATAAAGTGAACAAACCACTAAAAAAGATATGTGAGGGTCTATCTTAAATATACCACGGGCTCTCAGATATCCACACCTGTATGAGGTGGGAATTCAATGTTTAATCTCTTACATAGATATGGGAATAACTGTCATAAACACTGGAGGTAATGGTTGTTGATTAGAGAATGTTTTTTAAATTAAGCATATGTGATCATTTCTTAAGCATAAAGTTCAACAACAATTTTTTCTTAAATAATAAAACAAATTAAAATTGTTAATACATGCCATTTATGATTGATGGAATTAATTAGTTTCTAATATTAGATTAAAAAATAGTGCCCAGATTCAATGATTTTGAGCATTTTGTTTAAAAAAAATGAAACAGAAAAAAAAATTCTGAGTATTCTTTGAGCTTCCTTTCACCATGGCATTGCAACTTTTGAAAATAATTTTTTTTTGGAATAAAATGGATAAACCACTAATTAATTAAATGAGGAAAAGAACAAGCAGAACAAAACCACAAGGAAACAACAATTGGAGGTGAGAAATAATCACCAAGGGTGAATCACATCTCCACAAGAAGCCACACAAAAGACAGAAAAACGGGAAAAGATTGAAAAGCCAAAAACAAGAGAGACTAAGCAGCTGCAGAAGCGAAGTCCACCATCTGGTATACGAGGTCTCCAACAACTAAACGATGGAGTCGATCACTCCTGAGAAGTAGATAAGGCCGTGGCGCTCGGATGATTGTTTGGGCTTGCGCTCAGGAAGTTAATGTAGAGCCTTAGCTTTGTAGGATTCACCTGGGAAATGCTAACTCAGGTTTTTAGCTGCAAAACTCCAAGCAAAAGTTATATACATAATCTTAGAAATAACTGAATGCGGGGTAAGAGCATGCAAGTTGAAGATATGATGATTTCTCTCGAGCCATAAGTTCCAGAAAATGGCTCTTGAGATTGAGAAGATCCCATTGTGGATATTGTAAGGTAGGGATCCAAGAAGTCCAAACATCTGTGATAGACTGGGGATGCGAGCGAAGACCAAAGATTTGTTTGAAGAAATGCCAAATTCTATCTGAAAAGTCGCGCTCAAGCAAGAGATGATCCATTGACTTTGGATGTATGTGGCACAGAATACAAGTGTCCGTTGCACAATGGATATCACATCCTTTTTTTGCTAGGTTGAAAAGGGTAAGAATTTTATCATTCCAAGCAAGCAAAAAAAAAAAAGGAATATTTTGCTAAGGCAACCCACTTTCCAAAAGTTGGAATAGAGAGGGGTTCGAATACTGCCATCCATTAGGAAACTATAAAAGGATCTAACAGAGAAAGTCCTATTACTTTCCAAGTTCCAAACTTTCACATCTTCTTGCTCACATAGGGAGTTTGAAGTTGAAGACAAAAGAGGTGTGTAATCATCAAGGGATGTTGAACGAAATAAGGTCTTTGGAGAATAAGAAGCAATAAAAAAGTTTCTTAAAGAAATCCAAGGAACTCTACAATCAATGTAGAGGTCGGGCTAGAGATCTTTAAGGGCTTTACCATCCAACCATTTCCCATGCCAAAGTAGGGTATCGGAACCATTTTTCACAGTAATAGAAGTGCATGTGCTCTAAACGAATGAAGAAGGGGTGTAATGCCTGCCCAAAAAAAAAAACAGATTTATTTCTAGGCAGTGTATGGTATAGAGGTTCCGAAATATCTCTTGACAGATAATTAAAATTGATGATTTTAAACCAACAACTTTTAATATTTGAGAGAATTTCCCACCACCACTTTTTTAGGAGAGCCTTATTGAATTTTTGGATGTTGAGAATACCACATCCTCCCATATTACGAGGTCTACAAATCCTTTTCTAGGCAATTAGGGGAATACCTTTGGGGCCCAACTCCAGTCCTCGCCAAAGAAAATCTCTACGAATCTTGTCAATCTTGTTAAAAACCCAAACTGAGAGTTTAAACACTAACATCCAATAAGTGGGGATTGAGGATAGAACAAAGTTTATAAGAGTGAGACAACCTCCAAGAGAAAGATAGATAGCTTTCTAGGAAGTAAGCTTAAATCGGACTTTTGAGATTAGAATCAGCCAATTTTATCGCATAGGTCTTCTCCCTGAAAGCGGTACACCCAGGTAGGTAAGAGGGAGACAATCCCTAATATAGATAATTAGAATCACGGCTGAGGAGGCATTAGGGCGAAAGCCAAAATTAGAAGAAAATAGACAACTTTTGGAATAATTGATAACAAGATCTGAAGCACCTTCAAAAAGGTAAAGAAAGAGTACTTGAAGATCTTCCTGTCCTACTGCAATGAAAATTATCAAGTCATCTACATATTGGAGATGACTGATATTTCCAAATTGCCCAAGTGGGACCCCTACTAAAACTCCAGAGCGAAGTGTGAGTGTGAACATCGCACTTAAAGTATCAACTGCTAGAGCAAAGGGTAGGGGTGACAAGGGATCACCTTGACCGAGTCCTCGTTTCCAATGAATAATGCCATGTAAAAATTTGTTGATAAGAACATGGCCTTTTATGGAGCTAAGAATTGTTTGAATCCAAGTGATCCAATGGGGCCAAATTAATCCCCAAGAGGTTAAGATTTCCAAAAGGAAATTCTAGCCAATAGAGTCAAAATCTTTTGCAAAATCAACCTTGATGGCTAAACCTGGTAGTTTGCGCTTTTGAAGATTGAAAATAATCTCTAGAGCTGCAATGATGTTGTCTACTATACACCTTCTGTTAGTGCAACCGCACTATTTTTGGCATGATTTGACACATAATCAAGATGACATGGCAACCATGGTGACAAGGCATAATTGATGACATGGAAAGCATGGTGACATGGCATGGAGACTTGGCTTGCGAGGCAAATCATCTTAAATATGGTGGAGCTATTTTTAGTAAGTCTACAACATGGGGCCAAATATCTTGAAGATCTTGGTAGTATTATTCTTGGTAACTTGTTCAACTTGAAGACAAGATCATATCAAAACCATACTTAGAGAGATAGGACTGAAGACTAAATATGGTGGAGCTTATTTGAAGAAATATCTATTCATGGTATGAATGAAGGAGATATGATTTGAAGAATCCTTGATGATTGAATTGATTGATTGAAGATCTATTATTGGGAAGATTTGAGTACCAAACATGGGTGAATTGAAGATCAAGTTCGGAGAATCTTTGAAGACCAAACTTGGAAGATTGAAGACTAAGTTTGGCAAGTTCCATGAAGACGGACAAGGACGTGCGCCCCTTGCGAGGGACTGCGTGATGAGGAACTGAGGAGGTAGGCTAGTTGGCGACAGTTGGGATCGGGAGATTTGGCTGCATCGACTCGGACTAAGCATGACCGGGAGGTTGATGGGTCTTGAGGTCGTCCGCAATGTAACCAGAACTTAGTCAAATCAGCAGTCAGGGACATGTTGCAACTTATGTTACAACAAGAGTTGCAACAGCTAATTTCGGAAGGTTTTTAAATTAGTAGCCGCAGAGATTCCAAAAGAGGTATGTGCTATATTTGGGACGTTGAGGTGTCTATATAAGCTACCTTGCTCATAGATTGTAAGTGTGACCGGAGCTAGAGAGTGTGGGTGCACAAGATAATCTAGAGAGGGTAGTGATCTTTGTTTGTGAGCGTTGAGTGACAAGTGTTTGTACTCATGTATTTTCCCCAAACATAGGCGAGTGGACGCCGAACTAGGTTACCAACGTCGTGTGTCTCTTTCTTGTTTGGTTTGTATATGCTTGTATGAGTGTTTGAATGTTCCCTAAAACCCGCAAACCACACCGATGGAACTAACACCTTCCTTTAATGAAAGCTGACTGGGAATCATCTACCAAATCATTAATGACTTTGCTTAATTTGTTGGCCAATAATTTGGAAATAATTTTGCAAGAAGAGTTCATGAGGATGATGGGACCAAAAATTTGAGATGATTTCAGGGGAGTTCTTCTTGGCAATAAGACCTATGTTCACCCAGTTTAGACTTTCAAGATTTGCTCTTCCTTCAAAGAAATTAGTGCAGAGGTTGACAAGGTCATCTTTTACCAAGGACCAATGTTTTAAACAAATGTATATCAATTTTTTCTAATTGTATATGTGAAAAAACCCTTCACCATAAATACATATGTATGACAGTAAATGTTAAACAAGCAACAACAAAGGACCATATTTATATCTCCCTACCTATATATGTCAATATTGTTGTCATATAGTTGGTTAGAAATATAATAAAGAGAAAAATGTGATGCCAGCAATGAATTAAAAACCGGACCGGACTGGCCGTTTCAACTGGGAACCGACCTGTAAACTGGTCCGATTAGTCACATAAACCATTAAAGAACCGGACCTGCCGGTTCAACCGGTGAACCGGTGAACCGATTGGACCCGACCGGCTAATTTATTAATTTAAATTATTTAATTGGTTTAATTATTTTATAATTAAAAACTTAAATAAAGTTAATAACTCATTAACTCAGTCCAAATTTCAAAAAGGCTAAAAAGTCAAAAAATAAAAAATAAATAAAAGCAAGATGCATAAAGATATTAATATATTATGATTTATTATCATTAATTTATTATGATTAACTTATAATTTTACACTAATCAATAATTAAATCATTAAAGTTAAAGTGTTAAACTAAACATTTGAAAGGTTTGGTTTTTATTCTTTAATCATTATTGTTGTTGTTGTATATTTGCATACTTATATTTTATTTAATTTTTTATTTTTCAATATTTGTTGTATAGTTGTATCCTTGTATATTTGTATTTTGAAAAATTTTAATTTTATGTAAAGTTGAGATTGTGTGACCTTATAAAGGTAATTTAACTTTGCAATATGTAATTTTGTATCTTTTGTATTATTTTTCCTTATTTTTGAAATTATTTTTTACTTATTTTTAATGTTTTTTAATTTTTAAATATTTATTTATTTGAAAAAATTAAATCCGGTTGAATTGGCCGGTCAGGCAACCGGTTCAACCGATTGGACCAGAACCGGTTGCCTAACCGGGTCGACAACCGGTCCGGTTATTAAAACATTGGATGTCAGAGTGGATGGTGAGAAACAGAGGACAATATCCTGATACGTCTTGTCAATTTAAAATAGAAAAAAATTGTCTTTTTACTTTTCAATCAATTTAATTAGTTTTGTGAAATTTTTTCCTTTAAAATATATTTAAAATTTGTCGTTTCTCACTGGTTACTAGTTTTTATTTAACTCACCATACTAGACAAGTCATGATGATTTTTTTTTTCTCTACAATGTGAAAAAGACATCTTAAACATGCACATTTTATTATTACAACTCAATCGTACATTAAGAGGAAGTCAAACTCTCGATCTCTCATATGGGAATTAGAGCTTTAACCAATGTTTTGTTTTGTCAGATCCTTAGGAAGAAATCCTCTTTACACCGAAGGACCTTTGTCTTCTGTTTTTCTTTTATCGTTGTATATATCTACTCACAATGGATCTTCTTATATTTGTTTTTTTCTTTTGTATTTGTTTTGGTTCTAGATTTCTGTACTTCTTGTTTTGCTTTTTAATACTACTGTATATATATTTTAAATTTTTTTCTTATTATTAACATATTTCATTTTTATTGATATTAATTTGGGCATTCATCGATTCAAATAAAAAGTAAAACCCGCCCAAAGTTTTAGGTGTTCACACCGAAGATCCATTTGTTAGTGTCATGTGTGTTAACACTAATATTTTTTAGGTCAAAATATCAAAATGGTCCCTCTATTTTGCGTTTTCCGCCCTTTTAGTCCCTATAATATAAAATCCGCCTTTTTGGTCCTTGTATTTTCACATTTTAATCTTTTTGGTCCCTCTAATTGACGGATCTACCCTTTTGACTCTTCCAGTTGATGAATTAGAGGGACCAAAAAATAAAAATGATAATATCGAGGACCAAAAAGCAAAGATTTTACTAAAGGATGAAAATGTGCAAATATAAGGACCAAAAGGGCGGATTTTATATTAGAGGGACTAAAAGGGCGGAAAACGAAAAATAGAGGGACAATTTTGATATATATACCTATTTTTTATATATGTTGGCACTTATATCTATGCCCGATCTCATATACATAGGACTAGAGTTTGGAGTTGTATAGGCTGACCATCATGAGTTCTAGGCATTCATCGATTCAAATAAAAATAAAAAAAAAGTAAAACCAGCCCAAAGTTTTAGGTGTTCACACTGAAGATCTATTTGTTCAGAGTCATGTGTGTTAAAACTGAAATTATATATATATATATATGTTGGCACTTTTATCTATGACCGATCTCATATACATAGGACAAGACTTTTGAGTTGTATAGGTTGACCATCGTGAGTTCTAGGCATTCACACACATAATTGATGAGCATCACCATAATTGATGATTTGTTTAATGATGAGTATTAATTTTGCACCATAATTGATGATTTTTTTAATTTATGGACGAGTTCCGCGGCCCTCATTTCTCTTCTATATATAGGTTTAGGGTTAGGACTTTGGAGTCACTCTTTCTTTCACTCTTCATACAATTGTCTGTAGTTTTCACTGTGTTGTTGAAACTCCGAAATGGCTCTCAAGTATATATCCATATATATATATATATATATATATTTCACTAATTAACATCCTATATATGTATTATTCATGATATACATGTGTCGTTGGTTATTCATGTAAAGTTAAGGTTTTGGTTGTGTTTGATTGCAGGGCTGATCTTTGCAGTGTCATGCATGCTAAGATGCTCCCTGGGAAGTGTTTAAGGTTCAATCACTCTGGTTCACGGGTAAACATCTTGAGCCTTTTATATTAATTCTCTCTGTTTGTTGTACCTTGTTGTAACCTTTTTTACCTTTTTGGTGTGTGTATGTATATGTGTCTATGACCTTGGAAGCCATAGTTAAATGTGCGGTTGTAGCTCATTCATTCTTGTAATTCAGATTTTCAGTAATCTGAGCTTCAGAAACAAGGCGCCGACATCCCTGCCGTGTTTATCTTTGAGAAATGATAAACAGCATTCCAAGTATAATCACAAGGTTCTCTACATGTCTGCACGCCAAGCTACAAAATTGAATGCTGCAGTCATCCCTCTGGAAGCTGGGGAGACTAGAGAAATACCTTCGAGAGCTGACACGATTTACCAAACAACAGTTGTATCAGTGGAGACTCTTGTTGGCCCCAAAGGCGGCCTGGGAGAGGTCTGCCATATTGTGCTTGATCACGGTGGTAGTTTTAGTTTCGTGGAAGGGCCAGTATCTTGAAGTACATTTTCAGTCGGTGAGCTTGTTTGAGTATATGCCTTTCCACGTTTGTGATTTAATTTCTAATGTTTTTCTTTACTAATTATATATTATTCCTTCAGATCAAACGTGATTTCTCGATTGCATCATGTAGAGATGGAGATGTTTTTGATGGCAAGACACTTAGTTTATGTGTCCGTCGTGCGGAACTTTTCGCAGACAGTGTCAGTAACTATCTCTGTAACGTTAAAGCTGGAGATGTAGTTGAAATTTCAGGTTTGAAAATATTTTTTTTAAAATTATGTATTTACTATTTAATAATAAGACTTTCTTTCAAACTTTGTTAGAGATAATGGAAATATTTAAAAATAAGATATATTTAGATAATCTAAATAATTAACCATTAATTGGATTGCCCAATGATATAACACAAATTAAAGTGCAATAGGGGACAACAAGGGTTTGAATTTTTTCTCCCACAGTTTACTGAGAAGGTCCGTAAGCCATCATAATTGTTGGTGCACCTCCGTACTTGGCTATCTTTTTAGTAATCTCTTAAATAGGGGACGTTTATGGTCTATTCGTCAAAAAAAAATCTAAATTTTAGATATTATTAACTTGAGCACAATAAACTCGACACATTTTGAGTTTTTAAAGAATTCAATTCATGTGGACAATATATTATATACTTTGTTAAAATTTGGTGTTATTTTTTGGTATAATATCAAGATTAGTTCCTCTATTATTTTTAAATGGCCCTTTAGTTCCTCTATTTGCGCCAAACGTCCCTATATTATCTATTTTGCGAAAAAATAGTCCTTCCGCCAAACATCCGTCACATTTCCTGTTTGCGCAGCTGGCATGGCATTAATCACAGTTAATCAATATGTTTTCTTTCAAATCTTTCGCACTATAAATTTTTACAATTCTTTGACTTGTAATAAAATATGTTTTTACTACAGGCCCTTTAGGAGGAAAAATGGTATTCGTAGAAGATCCAGAAGCCAAACATGTCATGGTTGCAACGACAACTGGAATTGCTTCTTTCCGCAGTAACCTACAACGATTATTTGTAGATCCAAAATCAACCGAAACATTTAATGGACTGGCCTGGTTGATCCCTGGGGCTGACAATTATAATAGCCTCCTTTACAACGGGGAGTTCACTGAAATCCTAGATAAGAACCCTGACCACTTTAGGTACTTGGGATAAACGAACTAATCCTTCTTTTTGTTGTTGTCAATTCAATGTTTATTAATCATATGCAATTAATGATCATTAATTGAAATGCAGGTACGAGAGGGCCTTGCATAACTCTGTAGCCGACCGCATCTACGAGAACGGTGATGAAATTTTCACACTTTTGGATGGTAGTGCATACATATATTTCTCTGGATCAAAGACAATGATGCCTGGAATTCTGGAGACATTTCAGAAGATTGCTAATGAAAGAGGTGTGGATTGGCCAAAGATGCTAGCCGAGCTGAAGAAAACTAATCACTGGCGTGTTGAAGTTTACTAAATAGCTTCAACGCAATGGTTTTATGTTAAATTGGTGGCAATGATGACATTGGGTTATGCCTTTTATCTATTATTGTCTAATAAGTGCCACATGTGTCCACGTCTACATGGTTTCTGAGTATGGTGAAAAAATTAATAAATGTATTTCTGTCTTTTCTACACCCTAAATCCTCTTCTTCTTTGTTTACCTCTGTTGGTTAGTTGCATTCGCAGTGGACCTTTTCTTTATGTTGTACCTTTATTTTTTTTACTTTGTACGTTGTTTACTTTTTATTAATAAATTTATGGATTATCTACTTTTATAAAAAAATGATGTTTTTTTCTTTGTTTGTTTCTAATGGTAAAACAAAATTTTTAATAAATAGAATTTATATGTCATGAAATTAATTACTTTTGATAATAGATTAAAAAAGAGGGGCAGAATAAAATTAGACAGTTCACCAATAGCTCAAGTTTTCAAAGGTACAATTCCCTAAATACTTTCTCTATTTTTTCAAACTTATCTTTTTAGTCCATTAATTTGAAATGTAACTTTTTAGTCCCTCTAATAACTTTAAGTGAGCCCTGTCAGTCCCTTTTCTTGAGAGATTAAGATTAGGGTTTAGGGCTTAGGAGGACTATCATGGCTAAATTAAAATTGTAAATGGACTAAAAAGTTACAATTTAAATTAGAGAGACCAAAAAGGTAAGTTTAAAAAAATAGAGGGGTTGGTCAGGAATTAAATTTTAAATATAAAAAATTTAAGTTTTAAATAAATGAATATAAATAATTGCAGGTTTTTCCCATTAGTATATTGTTTTGATAAGTATGGACAAATAATACACACTCTCTTATATATATGCATTCTAAGCGGCAATATAGGACGTATAAGTTAATAAAGAGTTCCTTAAAATAAGGTAGCCGTCAATCTCACAAGGACCGGAGCTCCTTGTACTAGTTTCACTTTTATTATCTAGTCAATGGTTGTTAGATTACTTCTGAATTTATCTACACTAAGAAAAGAATGAAGACAAAGGACGATGATGAAATCTAAAGTTATGTCAATGTGAGAACATGGTACCTTGGGTGTGAATCCCTTTGAGACTACCTTGCATTTGAATTCTAGTGTTGAGTGTTCTAGGGCAGTGGTGACTTCTAAGTTAGATTAACCCTTTTCGCAAGGTGACTAAACCCTAATCCCATATAACAAAATCCATCACCCTACAATTGCATTAAAAGATTCCATGAATCATACTATTAGGTTTAGCCATAATCAGGAGAGTTAGACATGATTGAAAATGTAAGGAAAATCACCTTAATGCTTCTCCACTTATGGAT
The DNA here is from genome assembly GCF_009730915.1 of Dioscorea cayenensis subsp. rotundata. Lineage (NCBI taxonomy): Eukaryota > Viridiplantae > Streptophyta > Magnoliopsida > Dioscoreales > Dioscoreaceae > Dioscorea > Dioscorea cayenensis. The sequence goes on along the minus strand of NC_052479.1, from coordinate 27,721,651 downwards.
GATAAACTCCCATGTGACCACCAACAACCACACCCCTTTTATCCTGCACCGAAAGTATTGATATAGTGGTATCAAGTCATCCTTGATCAGCTTCCTTTAATCTCTACTTCAAACTCTAGCCTCCTTTCGAAGCTTTGCCAAAAAGTTCCTTCAAAAACCTAACTATCAAGTTTGTAGGCAAAAAGATAGTACACCCTCGTGTTTGAGGTGTGCCTAACATATACTCTTTCCAAGCAACACTCAACACTCGAATCTTTGCAATTTTGGAATTCCAAAAGTCAGCACAACCGAAGAACATGCCCGTGCACTTTCAAGCATGCTTGTGCTTTAAGCAGAATGACTATGCTCTGAGTGTGCTTAAAAAAGTTCTTCACATTATTGATCTGCATGTCCTAATTAAGCACACTCATGTTTTTGTCGTGCTCTCTTCACTATAATTGTGCTTACTTTCTTGATCAGCTTTAATTTGTTCTAACTTTTACCTTTTTTGTCCCAAGTACCTAAATACTTGTTCATTCACCACAAATTAAAAACCCAACAAAGTGCCAAAATAACATAATTTATGCTAGAAGACAAGCTAAATGCACGAATTTATAATATGCAAATACATGTATTCATGCACTCATAGACAAATTATAGGATTTGAACCCTTAGCATTTGAGTTAGAAGGAAAATGCAATGTCGACTATCATATTATAGGTGTAGTTCTAATAGTATATGTCGAAAAAGATCTTGAAAAATAAGATAGATTTGCATACATACCACTACATAATTACATAAAATTTTTAGGGGCATACGTGAAAAAACTCTTAGCCGTGGGAGACTTAATTTATATTTATAAATTCCTGCCAATGTTTATGTTAGTTAGGCTTAATTTCTTTGCATAACTTTAATTGGCTTTAAACATCATATATCTGAAACTCATGAGCTATATATTGTTCTCTCTTTGGTTGTTGTTATTGGTGATGGTATTGCTTTGTGGCTTTTGCGACGTTTTTTAATTTTTCATTAAACATCCATTCTCCAAACATAGATCAGTTATGACTTTAGGTGATTAGAAAGTTCTTTGGTTGCATAATTCTGAGTTAGGAACCTATATATATATATATATATATATTTGGGAATCAGATAAATTGGTATAGACCCTTTGTTTGGCTCCTTCAGAAATCTTAACTTGCATGTATTTTCCAAGTTTTTCTTTGATGTTTAATGGACCCTGCAATTAGATAAAACAAATTAATTATGAGTTAATGATGTTCCTCTTGTTTGCCCCAAAACCATCGCTATTATTGTTTATCAAGGTCATGCATTTTTTTCCCTTGAAAAAAGTGGATAAACACCATTTAGGTCATATAAATCTCCTTAAGATTTTGTTTTTGACAATGTGGACAAGCAGCCACCACTCACACACCCACTAAATACTCAACTATCCTTTGGGAGGGAGTCAATTTCTTAACCTCTTGAATGAGAAATCTAATTAAGAGTAGCTTGGAGTCATTTTTAATAGTTTTTGTTTTTAAATACCAATTTTTTTGCTGCAGAAAAAGTTGTTGAAATGAGCTCAAACTTGAAGAAACCAAAAGGAAAAATAGGCCTACTTCTTGGAGCTGAGAACCAAATTAAATCAGCATATGACAGTATGGTTTTGATTAATTCCCAATGAACTATTGAAGTCCTCTTTTAAGTTTGCTAAAAAATTTGAATGCTCATGCAGTGTGTGTATTATTTGTTCATGATGACTGATAATTGTCTTTTTTTTATTTTTTTCCGTCTGCATACATGCAACGTGTTTGCATTTTTTGGTATATTATTAATTAAAATTTAATTTCATCTAAAAGCTATATATTTGATGAGACCTAGGTTTACCTATTTTGATTTATCCCCGCTAATTAAACAAACCAACCACTGTATAACAGTAGGATGGTAAAGGAGGCCATGTCATCTTGGTGTACATAATTGGGATAAATAGCAGCTGATACCATGAATGAGTTGGGAGTGATTAAAAGCTAAAGTTGTTGATGTGGAAAGACTGCTGATGTGGAGGATGGGAAAAGCTAAGAAGAACGTGAAGAATAACAAGACTTGGTCATGTTTGTTACCTAGTCTTTTGTAGTTTCCTTGATTTTAATGTTAGTTGTGAGATGTTGTTAACCATTGGATAAGTCGTTGTTATCATCTATAAATAATGAGAAGCTATGTGATAAGAGTTGTGTTAAATCAGTGCCATTGAATAAACAAGTCTCTTCCAAATATATCTTGTTTTCTCAACATTTGGTATCATAGTTGGGTTCTTATGGCCACCAACCGAAGTACTACAGTCAAAATCACTCAACCATCCTTACTATCTTCAAAGGAGAAGGTTATGACTACTAGAGTACTAAAGTGAAAACCATGTTTAAATCACAGGAACTTTGGGAGCTTATGAAGTATGGCTTGTCAGAGTCTGATGATGAAGTTAAGCTGAAGGAAAATAGAAGACGAGACTCCAAAGCACTATTCTTTATTCAGTAGGCGGTGTATGAGTCCATCTTCTCATATAGTAGCCGCCAATATGTCCAAAGAGGCATGGATGACATTAAAGACAGAGTACCAAGTGTCGAGCAGTGCTTAAAGATGAGAGAGAGCCAAAAAAAAATAGTTCAGAACCAAAATGATAAAGATGGAGCTCTCTCGTCATCAATCAACTAAAGACAGGCCAAACTGTAGACTTACTTAAGGGCACCTTACGGCCATAATTATAGTCGTAAGCCTCTTCCAGAGAACCTTGCGGGTATGGTTATGGCCGCAAGAAGGAGCGTAAAGATATTAAGAGGGACTTACGAGCAGGATTTACGCATGTAAGCTAGACCATAAGCATCATCTAAAGGAGCTTATGAGCAAAGCATACGCTAGTAAAGGCATTCACAAGGGGTATACAGAGAAGCTTATAGTTCAGCACTTACAATCGTAAGTTGGGCTATAACACAATTCAGAAAACCTTATGGATGGGACTTACGGCCGTAACTGATCCCGTAAGGCTCACAACCCATAATCCCCAGCTCCTTACAACCACGTCCTTATGCTTGTAAATAGCCCGTAAGCAGCAAGGCATAAATATTCTTGATGAGGGTTTCTAGGTCAACTTTTGTTCTATTGGAAAGCGAGGTTGAGGGGGAAGAAGAGAGGCAAATCTCTAGGGATTTGGAGGCGATTTTAGAGGGAGATTCAACCCATCTATCTTAGAAGAGAAGGATTATAACTGTCAAGATTAGCTTGGCGGCACCCGTGGAAGGTCCTCGGGCATTCTCCGACAATCATCTTGTGACATGATTGAGAAAGGTCTACTTTTATTCTATTTGTGTTTTGTAGTTTGGATACTTTTCCTCCATTAGTGGAGGGCTAATTTTGTAGATGTTCGAGCATAGTTGAACTCTAGGGTTTTATTCTGTTTGACATTGGTTGTAAATCTTGTTCATTTATTTGTTTATTAATTGCAATGCATGTTATTTGAATCCAATTGTGTTTTTTGTATAGCTTGATTGATATCAAGGTGAAAGCCCTACTTCTCATGTATGATGTACTTTGTGACGAGTACAAATGCCCACCTAGCATAGATATGCCGTGATTGTAGGGGATTGTGAGTAAGCCTAGCAATGGGATACTAGGGAGTGAGAGTTCTCCTCCCTTAATCCTCTCAGAGTAGATTAACAAGTGATTTCTTTGCTCTTTGTAATCATAGGAAATAGATTTTAGGAGAAATCGCATTCCTATTCTGTATGGGATTAGGGATAATCTCTTCACAAGAGAGATTATCTATTTCAGAAGTTCTTATTAATCCACACTGAGATTTCATGGGGTGTCTGTATCAGCACTGTATTGAATCAGTTACTAATTGCCGTCGAAAGAAGGGTTTAATATGTTTTAGGCTTTTTCTTGGTTCAAATAGAATTGCATATTTATAAAACCTTTCTCCTGAACTTAACATACCCTAGAGTGATTAGTACTAGTATTTTCAATCTTCCTTGTTTTCTTTACTCTTCCTACTGAGTTTGTTTACACACATCACTACTTTCATTTAGGCTAACTTTTAGAATAGGGATTAGTACTAGTATTTTCAATCTTCCTTGTGGATTGATACCCTGCCTTTATACACACTATTACTATTTGATCAGCTCGTACACTTGTGTCAGCCCCCATCAAATTTTGGCACCGTTACCGAGGAAGATTTGACATATTAGGAACACTTCGTGTATTCTGTCATTTTAGCCATTTATTTTTCTTTTTTTTCTCTTGTTTCTTTTCTTTATTTTGTTCTTTTTGATTTCTTTTCTCCTATTTTGATTGTAGTGCATGCCATCTAAGGGCATGTCAGCATGACTGGCAGAAGGTGAAGGTAGTGTTGAGAGAGTTTGGAACTAGATTGAAGATAACATTGTTGACTAAGACAAGTTCATTGATAGTGAGAGTTTGAAGGAGAATAGTCAGAAAACATGACTGATCAAAGGGATCGATAGAGGACCCTTTTCGATTATGCTTGTCCCACTCTGAATGGATCCCAATCTACTATAGTTCAGCCACAAATAGCTGCGAACAACTTCAAGCTTAAGCTAGCGTTTGTGTAGATTGTTCAGCAATCAATGCAGTTCCATTGTTTGTCGAAGAGGACTGGAACAACCACATTGGTGGGTTCCTTCATGTTTGTGACATGTTGAAGATGAACAACGTATCCAATGATGCTATTAGTGTAATACCCGGTATTCGGGTTGGATCTAACCTAAGAGGTAATTTGTTAAATTGTTGAATTTTTCTGTGGGCAAAATAGTAATTTTATTGATTTAGATAATAGTTAAAAAAATATAGATTTATAGTTAAATCTAAATTTTTTTTAAGCCTTTGGGCTTAAACCTTTCCTGTATCACTATAGTCCAATTTCTAGACTTTATAAGGGTGTTTTAAATTCTTTGGCCTTGTGTGACTATTTAATCAAATTTTAAAAGAAAAACCCTAGCTAGTTCTTTCGTCAGCCGAAACCTTTTTCTCCATTAGCGGCTGATCCTATTCCTTGTCTCCTTCCTTCTTTAAAAAGGTAAGAATTCATGCTTGAGTTTCTTTTAATTTGCTAGAGTTTGAAGATAAATGGTGTTTAATTTGGTTAATCATGTTGTAGTGGGTCTAAGCATGCTTTTATGGTTGGAATTTTTGCATCGTAGACCGTGCATTATTTTTTTAAACCTTGTTTAGAGAGAGAGGTTTGGATTCATATGCTCTATAAATTCAAAGTCTTTTGGCTGATTTTCTATATGATTAGGTAATTGTCTTAGAGGTTTAATAAATTTAATCTTCATTGATCAAATCATGAATTTGTCATGCACTTTAAATTAAGAATATAGTCATTTTAATTTTATATTTGAATTTTTTTAAAGCCAATATTTAGACATATTTAATTTTACTCATTCTTTATGCCAAAATAAATAATTTTGATCATTACACTTAATTAACCTTAGTTTAAAGAAGTGTTAACTAGAGATAGAAAAGTGGGGTTTCGGTTATCGTCTTTAACCGATCTAAGTCCAAGTAAGCTCCAATAGTTAATGTAATTCTTCATGCATTACTTGTAGGATTGATGTCTATTCTTTTTATGCTTACACACATCCTCAGTTAGGTTTTATTTTATTTTATTTTTATTTTTATTAAAAACCTTATAGGCAGTGAAACCTTTGTCAAAGGCAAAGTGTTTGTGGAGGAGTAGTCACGCTTGAGATCTTCGACCCATGGGTCTAAGCATCGTGAGTGGATACCTTCCTTGATAGTGTTTTAAATTGGTTTTATCTTTGTCTTCAATGAACTTTGTTTATAAAACAAGTTTTCTTTTATCGTGTTATTGCCAATAAGAAACATGTTTTAATATTGGTTTTATACTATCTATTTATAACGTGGTTTCTATTTGGCTTGCAAATATGGTTTGATAATGTGTTACGAAATCAGAGATTATTGTTTTTAGTGACTTGCCGGAAAGTAAAATATCATGTAATTATTCTTTTCAATTGTGTGTTTATATGGATATAGTATTTATGGATATAGGTGACTGCGAGCCTATGGCTCGGCTACTGCAGTAGTGGTATCCACGGTCCGACCTAGCGAGAGGCGGCGTGGTAGACTGGCTGTCGTATGATACACATTCAGGAGGCGCAGAGAAAACCTGAATTGGGAGTGGGTGGAAACATCCACTGATTCTGAGACACCGTGTTTCACCATCTGAGTAGACTCAGTGGCCAATGTCAAGGTGGGCTTGATATCTATATATATATTAGCCACTGGTTTTCATTTCTTGTGCTGAAACTATTTTTGAGATGTGTATTTCTTGTTGTTATATTTTATGATGTTGTATTTCTTTAAAAAAAATTTAGAACCCCATTAACTACTCACTGAGTAATTATGTTACTCATCTACTCTACTTATATTTTTCCCTCAGGTAGTAATTGTTAGAGTTGTGGCGCTTGGTCATTGTGCTGGGCTACACTTTCCTCTTATCTTTACTTTCTCATTTTTGGACTTGATAGTCCAATCCACTAATGTGTAATAAATGATTTGCCATTTGTTAGTTTTCAAGTTTTTTTAAAGCATTCCCTAAATGCTACAAATAATGATGTTATCTCTTTTTAAAATTTCTTTTTAAGTGAGTGTTGCATATGTTTTTAGTTGTGTTAAATGTTAGAGGATGTTTTGTCTTACGATATTCCTATATGAGGTGGGTGCTCATGTCACCTTGTTGGGATGTCGTGGCGATTTCCACATACCTTGGCAATGGGTCAGGGCATGACAATTAGACTCCAATTGTTCCCTTTTTCTTTAAAGGGTAGAGCCGAGCAGTGGCTACAAGCTCCTCCCCGTACTTCTATTATGACATGGGAACAGCTCATCGAGGCTTTCTCACTCATTATTTCTTGCCTGGGAAGACGACCAAGCTGCGTTAGGAGATTACTTCATTTGTCCAGTTGGATTCAGAGTCACTTTTTGAGGCCTTGGAGAGATTTAAGGATTTGTTGAGGAAGTGTCCTCACCACAACCTCCCAGAGTGGATGGAGGTACAAATATTCCACCAGGGCCTCAACCAAAACACTCATCAACTTATAGACTCAGTATCAAGAGAATCACTTGGCAATATGACCTCAGAGATGGCCAAACAGTTGATAGAGGATATTACTATGAACAACTACTAGTGGAATTCTAGGGGAAAGTCAGTTAGCAAGCCCACTTTAAAGTACTAGTACTCTTAATCTTCTCTGTGGATTGATACCCCCCTTTTGAGCACTTTATTACATGATCGACACGTAGACTTGCATCCGTATTAGCGCTCCCTCAACCTCTTTCACTTAAGCTAGATCTTAGTGATGAGTGTACAACATGCATGTATTTTATACCAATTTGTACACTCATGTGGCATGTATTAAGATTATATTGTGAAATTTGATGCTAAATCTAGTGTGTTTCATATTTATAGGCTTAGGGCAGCGCTTCAAAATGAGAGAGAGCAAAACAAGCATTACAAACCTTAAACGATGAATATGGAGCTCTCGCGCATCATTATAACAAGACAAGGCAAATTGGGTGGCTTATGGACAGCTTAAGGCCAACCTTGCGGTTATAAGTCAATTCCAGAAGATCTTGCGGGCATGCTTATGCCCACAAAGGGATTCAGAATCAATTTAGAGGACCTTACGAGCACGGCTTACACCCGTAAGGACCATCCAGAGGAGCTTACAACCATAGCATATACCCATAAGGGCGGTCGCAAGAAGCAGAATAGTAAAGCTTATGGTCCAACGCTTACGGCAGTAAAGGGGACCACAACACATACAAAAGACCTTACGGACGGGACTTACAGCCGTAAGTGTTCCTGTAAGCAGCCCATAAGCAGTCGGGTATAAATAGAACTTATAAGGATTTTCAGAGCATACTCTATTCTATCCTTTTATTCTTTGGGGGCGATTCTTGGAGGGAAAAGTGAGAGAAGAAAAGAGACGAATCTCTAGCACCTAAGAAGCAATTTGGAGAGGGATTTAGATCTATATTAAAAGTGCTTGAAGATTGTAGCCATCAAGCTCATCTTGGCGGCGTGCGTGGAAGCTTTTCAGGTAACTTCTCAGGCGATTCTTCATCCTAGGGATTGAAAAAGGGGTTTCCATGGCTTTAATGTTTTCCTCCATTATTTGTATCTTAAATGCTTGCCCTCCATTAATGGAAGGCTAATTTGTAGTTGTTTGGGCATAGTTGAACTCTAGGGTTTATATTCTTGACTTTGGTTGTTGGATCTTTGATGCTTTAATTGATTTCTCATTTGTAGTCATATCTATTTGAGTCTAATTGTGTGATTGAATGATTGATTGTTAACAAGGTGAAAGCCTTAGCTATCATACTTGGTATTGCTACGTGACGCGAAGAAATTCCCACCTACCATAGACTTGCCGCAATTCAAGAGGATAGTGGATACACCTCTGGTTAGGGTATCTACGAGATTTTGTCTACATCTTTCAGAGTGGATTAGTGATAATTTCCGTGCTCTTTGCAATCATGTGGAGTGTATTTTAGGAGAAATCATATTTCTGCTATGTATTCAGATTAGTGATAATATCTCTTTTGGGGAAGAGAGTATCAACTTAAGAGATTTTCATTAGTCCACAATAAGGTTCCATAGAGTGTTAATGCGATTGTGTGGATGTTTGTATCAGCTCTGAATCTATTCAGTTATACTTCACCTGAGAAATAAGGGTTTTGTATAATTCTAAAAATCTTTCGGTTTAAATAGGATTGCATGTTTAGACAACCATTGTCTTGTACCTCATAACCCTAGAGTGATGCTATGCGCAGGCATCATTTTCTTCCTTGAATTCTCTCCTATTATTTCCCATATTTTCTTATTTTTATTTGCTTTTGTTTACATACGCAACACTTGATCTTTTACGCTATTTTTTGGGTTTAGAGTCATTACTAGTAATCACTTTTTTCCCTATAGACCGACACTCTACACTTACGCATATTTTATTACGCAATCGGCATGTACACTTACGTCCCTATCATTTAGACATATACATCAAACATACATTAAGCTTTACATAGACAAATCATCAACAAAATCTCAACATTGAACATAAAATAAAGAAATTCAATAGCTAATCAGAGATTACTACCAAAATAGCTATATGAAAAAAGATATCATCAGTCTATTATAGAACAATAATTAAAGCCGATTTAGGAGATCAAGTTCATTAAGAAGTCCGGATCTTAGATTGTGTGGCCCCTACTCCAAGACCTATTTAACCATTTTTAAAGAAGACAAAAAAAGACATTTTAAGGTACATGTAATTTTTTTATTATTTTTTATAAAAGTTGTGTGGGCCCCAGTCTTGTTTGTCTCCATTTGTTTGGAACCAAGCCCAAAGCCTGGATTCAAGGAAAATTTTGTAGTTTCCCAATTGTGTAAACCGTGAATTCATGAAGCTTTGTTTTAAGCTTTTGTTGCAATAATGGTTTTGGAGCCCAGCTATAGACATCCTTTCTTCTACCCACTGAGAAAGTTATGCATGTTAGAGCTCCTTTAGTAAGAAGAGAATGCAATCCTTTAGGAGAGGGAGAAGATAGAGTTCATGTCTTGATCTAAGTATAAGACCTTGCTCTCAAGATGAAAATCCATTGGTGATCTAAGTGAGATGCTTTTCTACATGAGTATTACTATCACCGGAAGTTAAACTTCGGCAAGAGGTTAGCATCATTCTTCAAGAGTTTTCTCACTTAGAGAGAGAGAGAGAGAGAGAGAGAGAGAGAGAGAGAGAGAGAGAGAATTCTGGTATTGAAAATCCGGCGAAGCTCCGGCGATGCTCCGGCATGGAAACTTGATAGAGGGAATGGTTGGGTTTTGGACACATGAATGTTGGAAGAAGCTTGATTTCATTAAATCTAAAGTATGGTGGGTTTCTACTCTTGCTTCTTTGGTGTCCATTGTTGGAGGTTGGAGAGATGTGATGGAATTATGATGATAAAGACATGAGGTTATGGCTGCATAATGCCTTGTTGGTGAGCATCTAATGTTTACTTAAAATCATTATTTTTGTTTTTAAGCATTTGTGACAACTGCAGCCATTTGAGTATTAATCCTTGCATATCTTTTGCATGAAAAACTACAGCCTTTTGTTGGTATACATATACACTTATATTTACATCAAAAAACCGCAGCCATTTGAGTGTTTATCTTTTGCATATTTTTTTGCATGAAAACCTGCAGCCTGTTAATGTTTTTTTGAACCCATTAGAAACCCAAGCTTTATGCTTGTAAATTAGTTGTTTTGCATGTCTTCTTATTTCTTTCAAGCATGCTTAAGGGCCAACTAGTACATGCTTAGAAGAACACACTCACCTTCTAAATTCTGCAGCCTTAGAATGTGTGTTTTTGCATTTAAAAGTGACCTTGCAATCCTTGGGTGATCTTAGGTAGTTGCTTTGATGATGACCAACAACCCTAGTTTATGTTGTTCATTTTATGTTTTGATTGGTTCATTCTTTCTTGAGTTGTAATGGTTGCCAATCCTTGGGTTATAGGACCACTTGAGAAGTGGCTTTGGGTCTTCGCATTGTGTCTTGGAGTAGAGTATTTTCGAGGTAAGTAATCCACACATATTATTTTGACAAGTTTTAATTGCAAAATTTCTAATATTATTTGATTATATATTGAAAATATCCCAAGAGTGGGAGCCTGCAACTATTTTGTTTAAAGGATTATTTGATCACTTTTGGATTTTAAATTTTGGTATGTAACTTTACACTATTCTTTTAGTGACTTTTTGCATATGTATCTTGAATATGTAGAAAATTATGAACTTAGCTTTCGAAACTATTTTGCTATGAATATCAGGTAAGTAATCTACCGATAACTCCGTATTTTCAATACTTGGGAAATTATTTTATTTGATAAAATAATTATCTAGTATTTTGTTATTTTATTTTGAATATATGTTATTTTGTTAATATTAAAATTATTTATTTGGAATATGTATTTTGAGGTATTTTCTTTAGTTAATTATTTTTATTTAGTTGTTGACTTGGTAAATCTACCTTGGTGTAATGTTAATTAAATGATCGCTATTCATTTTAACTTGGTTATTAATTTATTATTTATACTAAGTGTGCAATTACATTCAAATGATTACTTCAACATTTTTAAAATTTGTTGGTTTGTAGGCATGGGTTGATGATTATGCTATCTTTTGAATTGACTTAGTTAATTCCTTTATTTATTTATTTATTTATTTATTTATCTATTTATCTATTTATATAAGTATTTAATTTAGTTTTGAATGAGCTAGTGTTTTGAGTAATTTTAAATATTTCATGTGCTTAAATGTTTATATTTCATTTATGGTTATCGAGTTATTTTCCCTAAAGTGAGATTTTGATAATTATCTGTATTTTTTTTTTAATATATATGAACTTGAGGAAATTTTAGAAATTTCTGACCTTGTACTCTGCAAATATTTTGTATCTGAATGTTTTGGTCTCCAAATGAGCGATATGCAACCCTGTCAGTGGGGGGTTAAACCCTGACCTTGTCGACAAGTAATTTTGAGAAAAGAGATCGAGTTTGCACAGTGTCCGTTCGGGTGAAATAATCAACGGCCACCTGGTATTCAGTCTCGGGTCACCGAGGGTAAATAAATGATATCTGTTATTTTGGCTCGGGTCTGTCACCGAGGATAAACAAATGACCTTTGGCACTTACAGTGAATTTGGAGACATACACTTGAATTTGTTACTTTTTGGCTTTGCCGTTTTGGATTTTGAATTTCTGCAAAAACACAAATATTTGTCCTGCCTTGAAATTTTCTGTATTTTTGATATCGTATTTCTGGGTTTTGAATTCCGGTAAATCATATTTGTAAATATTCTTTATTAGAATATTTCACTTTGTATTTTGTTTTGTTTAAATTATGCTTTGAAGACCTATGCTCATTTCTGGCGAATAATTATTCGCAGTTCTGAAACCTGATAATCTTTTGATTTCAGTTATTTTGAATAGCGTTACTACTTGAGAACTATACCTCTGTTGAACTATTTATTTTGTATTTATTTAAACTTTGTTTAAACTTTGAATTATCCTTAATATCCGAATTCGAGATTCACAAAACCCCTATTGTTTTTAGAACAATTTCGGATTACTACTTGAGCTAGTGAGCTCATGGATTTGTTTTAAAATCCTTTTTCGGATCAAGAGTGGTAGACCGTGGTGGATCTTTGGAAAAGACCGCCTCAGATGTTGCTTGTCCTGTGTAAAATTGTAGTCCTTGTCATTGTCTATCACTATGTCCCTGTATTTTGTATTTTGGACTTAGATCCCGATTTTTGTGTACTTTGTAGAGTTTGTAATCCCGTAACTCGGTTGGGTTATTATAGTTTTACTTGTCCTGGATCGATTTTGAGGGCCTTGCAGTGCCTATGGGGCTCACGCCTGTGGGTCTCAGCGTCGTTTGTCTGCGCACCGGGTCTGGTGAGCCGGGTTCGGGGCGTGACAAGTTGATAAACCACCGATTTATTGAAGAAAAGAAGAAATAGGAGACAAAACCAAATAAGGCATTTTAATTTTAAGTTCACAATTTGTAATTTCAAAATAATGATAATATATATAGAGAGAGAATACGTCAACTGAGGACGTTTGTAGAACGTTCGTGGATTGACAAAAGTAAGAGAAAAGGGAGATGAGAGAGGCAAAGAATAATTTGGGTGAAGTGAGAGCAACAATAAGCATAACAGTCGCCGATGGGTTGTACTTTTGGATGAGGATTTTTTTGTGTTCGGATGACCGTTGGATTTGAATCCAATGGTTTAGCATGAACGTTCATAGATGACGTGGCCTCATATATATATATATATATATACAAACACACAACTACTCGATAAAGCTCATCATGAGCACTAGAGTCAAGTATTACTATACTTGAACTCAATTTACATGTCCATTCAAGCTCAACAAGTTGAGATCAAGTTTTCCACAATCAAAATAGAGTAACTTTAGCGATATAGTATCATTTACAACTTTTAAAATATTAAATATTTAAATAAATATACTTAATGATAAATTTATAAAAGTTAATATTAATTAATATTTATTACTCCTTTAAAATATAAAATTTTTGTTATTAAAATACTCAATTTTTTATTGACATTAATTAAGTTAAATATTCCTCGATTCAAATAAAAATTAAAACCCGCCGAAAGTTTTATCCGTTCACACTGAATTAGATCCAATTGTTCGGTGTCATCTGTGTTGACATTTAAATTTTATATGTTGGCACGCATATTAATATCCGATCTTCAGTCTCTTACTGAGATCTCAGCGTCATATGTGTTGACACTCAAATTATATGTATATATGTTGGCACGTATATCTAAGACCGATCTTAATTAATTATATAGAGAGAACAAGACTTCGGAGTTGTATAGGTTGACCATCAAGAGTTCTAGGCATTCACACATATATAATTAATGACCATTTTTGCACCACATAATAATTATTGATTTTTAATTAATTTGTGACAAAGTTGATCCCCGGCCCTTATTTCCACTCTATAAATAGGTTTAGAGCTTGGAGCCACTCACTCACCTTCAATCTTCATAATACTGTTGTCTCGGGTTTTCACTTTGTGTAGTTGAAACTCCGGAACGTCTCTCATGTATATATCCATTTCACTGGCATCCTTTGTATTATTCATGATATACAAGTTTGGTTATTTATGTCAAGTTAAGGCTTTGGTTGAGGGTTATTGCAGGGCTAAAATCAAGCCTTCAGAAGAAGCACCTTCGATCATCCACAAACCTGGCAAGCCCTACAGTACAAAAGTTGTATCCGTGGACACTCTTGTTGGCCCCAAAGGTGGGTTAGGAGAGATTTGCCATATTATACTTGATCATGGAGGACAATTTCATTTTGTGGAAGGCCAATATCTTGGTGTAATTTTACATCCGGTGAGTGACTCATGTTTGTGATTTAATTGTAAGCATTTCTCTACTAATTAATCATATTATCCTTGCAGGATGATGATGATAATTCATTGCATACCCCGTTTCGCGTTACAATTCATGCATTCTCCATTGCATCATGCAGAGATGGAGATTCTTTTGATCGCAAGAAACTCAGTTTGTGTGTTCGTCGTGCAGAATTGTCACCGCATAGTGTCAGTGACTTCCTCTGTAACGTTAAAGAAGGGGACGAAGTTGATATTATAGGTTTGAAAATAAATTCTTTAAAAGTTTTATGCATGTGTGATTACAAGCCTTAATTTGTTCCAGATTTGTTAGTGATATATAATATCAAGATTCAAAAATTATAAATCATGAGTTTAAAAATAAGATATACTTTCAATGTGTTTAATTAATTGTCTAGAT